>NW_027185436.1:10625023-10710023 GCF_022577435.1 Embiotoca jacksoni | reverse complement strand
ATCCATCAATACGACTTATTCGATTTTAGCCTTTTGGAAAGGTGACAGATTGTTGTGCAGAAGGAAAAAAACACCCAACACTCTCTCCTGTCTCTTGTACCCCTGAATTATCTTGACACTCAACGGTAAAGCTGCCAAATGTCCCCACAACACACACAAAATGTGCACCAACATATCTTTTCTCTGTAAGTGTAGCCGCATTTATTTTCCCTCTCCTTTTTGCAGAGTAGCTCTTTTTTTTACACCACCCCTGAGATGTGTGCTGTAGAGTGTGAAAAGATCTGTTGTAGCACTGTTACATGTTTTGTACGACCCTGTCTGCATTATATTTAACGCAACTCACTGTGCTGTGGTGTGCAGCCTGAATGACATTTCAGGACCAATCAAACCATGAGCAGTTTGAAACAATCCAACAACATTCCTATGAAATCTTTTATTTTAGATGTTGCAAACATTTTCCAAAAGTGACTGTGTGCTAACTCACTGTCAAATTAAACAAATTAATTATATTCAGTCAACATACATTAAAGAGATCCTTCCTTATATTTTGGAGACTGTTTTCTCTATAAAAATGGTGTGCTAAAATAATCTGGTTTAGTTTTTGTTTATGATGTAAATATTGTTAAATTTTCATAAACATATATATATATATATATATATATATATACTGTATATATAACATTCTGAAAATATTGCCATTATGCAGTATCATTAACTGGTCATTTAGAAACCATCACAGATGATTAATATGGCTTTTTGGGGGCAAATTTCTGATTTATTTGTGTAAATAATTATAATGAATGTGCCTGTGATTATTATGCAGCTGTCTCATTAGCCAGGTGTTGAATGAACAGCAGATCCCTACATGTCAAATGAACACGTTTAATAAAAAATTGTGATCAAGTTGTATAATAAAAAAAAAGACGTGTATTGTCTTTCAGAGGCAGAAAATTATGCAGAATTAGCTGCACTCATATTACACGCGGTATGACATAAACTCATCAACAAAACATGCTAATTATTTTCCATTTTCATCATTCAAGCACACATACACTGATTTGCCTATGCCTATTTCACTGCACTGATGCTTAACCTACCACAGCAAGCGTCTTACTGTAACCTGCCGGAGTCCATTAGTCATGACCATGCAGGGAAGTAGCACAGAGGGACCCATGCAGCAGGGAAGAGGGAGGTTTAAAGAAGGGCCAAAAAAGATATCGACACATACACCTACCCTGTAGTAGTCAGTGCTGTAGACGTCTCTGGACATGCCAAAGTCTCCGATCTTCACCAGCAGGTTCTCACCCACCAGGCAGTTCCTTGTGGACAAAAAACAAAACAAAACTAAGTACAGAACAATAACAGCAAGATATTGTGGTGAGATTAAACAAACATAGTTCACAGAGTTACACCGTAGAATGTTAAACTGCAGTCATATATATTATTATAACTTACAAAGGTTTAGATATCGGCCTAAAATACTGTTACCAAAATAAAAACATTGCATTTTCATTTTATTGTAAACTGTATGAACAGACATAAATTACTTTTTTTTTTTTTGGTAATTATTCAAGACAGACAAACTTAGAAAATTGGTTCTTATGGTTATAATTTTTTTAATAATGAATTTGATTAATTCACTACTGTAGTCAATCAATCATAAACCATGGATATCTGCTGTTTAACAGATTATCTACACGTCCTACACTGATTACTCTAAAGGTTACAGGTTTTTTTTGCGTTTCAGCTGGTATTTGTGTTATAGTCATCTGCTGACCACTTTCATAAAGCTGTGGGGGTTTTTGCACTTATAAATTATGTCGAAATAACTGATTCTGTCAAATGTAGTCTAACAACTTACAGGAATCTCATGGATGACTAAATGTAAAAATGACTCATTAACACATATTTATATTTTTATCACTTTTGCAAAAATGTTTTAAAATGTGTTTTTACTTTGTCATTATCAGATTTTTCAGAAAAATGCAGAGGTTTGAATGGATTTACCTGAATAATGATGCTTCCAATAACACCAAACAAGCAAACACAGTTTGTAGTAATGGAGTAAGTGACACACCTGGTGGCCAGGTCGCGATGCACGAAGTGCTGTGATGCCAGATAGACCATGCCAGATGCTATCTGCTGCGCGATGTGCAGCATCTGAGACTGAGTCAGCTCCACAGGCCTGGTGGTCTGGCCCTCTGCCATCAGAACTGCATCCGGACCGTGAGCCCTGTGAGGGAACAGGGGGAAAGTTATGAGTTATGTTTTCTGTGCAGTGTTGCTCTAATCAGCTTTGTATTAACCAAATACCACCGCTCCTTCTCTAACAGAGGGCATTTTGAAATAAACTTCAACTGTACAACCTGCACTTTTATTGATCGCTCCATTTTCATGAAAACATTTTAGAGAATGCAATTATTTAATGTACATCAGTTGCCATTTTGGTGACATTTAAATGTAGAGCCGTACCTGAGGAACTTGTTGAGGTCTCCGTGTTTCATGTACTCAAACACCATGATGAGAGGGTCGCTCTCAACGCAGACTCCATAGAAAGTGACAATGTGTTCATGCTGGAGGTTGGTCAGCAGCTCAGCCTCACGGTGGAAATCCTTCCTGGCATTTTCACTGGCCTCTTTAAGTGTCTGCGCACACACACACACACACACACACACACACACACACACACACACACACACACACACACACACACACACACACACACACACACACATATACACACACACACACACGCACACAAAAGTGACATTTTAATAAAGTAACGAATGAAAAACTCACACATTATGCCATGTACTCTATTGCCAATTAGTCATTTTCACAGTGGAGCCAGTGTCCTCCAATTTTATTGGCTGATGTCCACTATGCAAAAAAAAAGTGTCCTGCCTTGTTAAAGTGAAATTACTGGCACCGAGCAAAGACTGAGGCAGAGCAGGAGAAAAATGGAGACATTTTATATTTATGCAAGCCATTACAAAGTACAGCACTGTTTACATTAATTATATTCCCTGGTTTCCTTTGAAACTAATCTTTGTCTCACTTCAATGAATCAGGAAATATGTCAGGTACGTTGTATACTACAAGCATCTGTGACAGAGAAAGAAAACGAGTTTGTCAAAGACAGACAGAGAGAGAGAGTTGCAGGAAATGAAAGTGATATGGGGTCTATATTAATTTCACATCTAAAGAAGAAAAATTTAGAAAATTCCTCTTGTCCAACATGAATAATTGATTATCTTCCTACAGTATATGACATGGATATATGTGAACTTTCCACCTTGTGTGTGTTTCTATGTCTGCCTGTGTACTAACAACGCAGAAGAAAGCTCCTATTACAAATAGGGTCTAAAGGACAAGGAAAAGTCACAAAGAAAGCTCAGGAAGAAGGAAATGACCTTTAACCTTTCATCAAGAATGCTGAGATGCCTGAAAATGAGAGGATATGCGACTCCGCCCACCAATATTCAACCAATCATGAAACAGAGACCTAGTCTTGTACAGTGGCAAACTGTAATGTGATACTGCATGATAATGATGCGGTGGATTATTACTGTATACTGGAGATAGTGTATGAAAGCCTGAGCTCCAATCGCAGCTTGAAACTTGATATCAAACATGTATGGGAAATGAAAGTCAGCTGACTGGGCGTACTTTCCTCTGATGAGTTCTCGCATTCTGTGAGTGAAGATTTCATTTCAAGTGATTTCATTATTTGTGATTAATTGATTCATTATTGGTTAGAAAATATTACTGATACTGTCAGTCAAAAGCCATGAAAATGAACAGCTTTTAGGTTGGTAAGTTGTGAAAAAATGACTTTCATTGCTGTTCATCCCTCGTATTTTGAAAGAATGCAGTTGCAAATGTTGAAAGGCCAATTAATACATATTGATAGGTTTATCACCTTTGAAGAATACAAAAGCCAGAAATAATAAGAGATGGTTCTGTGTGACACTAGAAAAAGATAAACACCAGGAATAACCTGGCAACTGAGACTTTGTTCTAAATGCCGTTTATTAACTATTAATGAAGCATTTACAAGTTATAAACCTTTACAAGGGGTAACTGTTTAAAAGTTGTACTTGCGTAGCAGCGTGACTTTCTCTCACTATCCACACGTGACTGATGATGATCTTCTGATACATACAGTGAATTGCACAGTGTGCTCCTGGTAAAAGCAAACCTGGAACATTTGCTTAAAGAAAAGCAAAAGTTTCTCATTTACTGCCCTCCTGGGTTCAATCAGTTAACACTTCGATGTATCAAATGACCACTGCAAAAAAAACACATGAATCCCAGCATTGAGCAAGCCATATTAATTTTGAATTCAGGAACGTTAGACTTTCCTGTGAGCCGGAAACATCTACACAGGAACGATCACGCTCTGACTCTCTAAACTCAAAGCTGCATTAATTTCCTGCCCAAAAGCCAAAATATTTCACTGTTAGTCATCTAGTCGGAGCACATTCAGGTCCTTGGACAAATAAAACGCAATCAACAACCTCTAGCATGGGAATGTAGTGACTCATTTACATGTGTGAAGGCAACATTACTGAAAGTGCCTGGTGTTCATGATTGATGGGATGCAGGGTTATAAATACATTTGCATGAACTTGCCTGTGTGCATGTGCAGATGCATATTTTTATGTGCATGTGCACTTCTTACAGCATGCCTGTGATCGATAGCACCTCAGTGTTTAATATACAGCAACAGTGAAACATGCTTCCGTATTATGGATGACTGGCTGATTGATAGCCGTCTGAAACCAGGGCCATTAAGGTCTATTAGTGAGCGCAGATTATTGTAATGTGCTATACGACTGAGAACATGTTCCTGTAATGTAGCATGCATGACACAGTGCAATGTAAGTTCAGTGTAGTATATTTAAATAGATGTCAATCACATGTTCTTTCATGTTTCTTTATGCTGCTGAACATGGAGTTAGAGTATCGGGTGCAATGATGAAGCTGCCTCATATGCATTATTCATAAAGATGCCTAAAAAATGTTGCACAAATTTCCAACAAACTTACACAAAGTTAGCAAAGAAAATGCAAAGCAGTGTTCAACAATATTACATAATCAAATTAGCTCCAGTCTCTCTTTCATAGAACTCGTATATCATTTTAGTTACCTACTCTAATGTGGTATGTATACTACTTTAATATATTTGTGTCCTCAGTCCTCACAGATTATAACAACGGGCATCAGAAAAGGTAATCTGCATACAAAAACATACAGTGGTTTCTCATATTGGTATCAAGCCATACACAGTTTTGTTTTTGGATAATAAACCTCAGGTACACACTAAAACTACTGGAACAGAGGCTAGCCTGGATGTGATTTAAGGACTTACTTGAGGATTTATGTACAATTTCGATTTAATCCAAGTTTTATTTGAAGGCAACTGGACTTCTTTTTAGTTTGTTGGACTGAACTACTGCACTTTTTTGGGAGGGTTATATACAGTAAACAACCCTCAAGAAGTTAAAACCTGGAACTCCCCTCCAATCGGTCAGAACTGAAAAAGCCTTTTGGATGACTGAGAACCTTCTCAGACATTCTCAGTCATCCAAGTGCCACTTTATCTGTATGACAAAGAAGAGTGCCGTGCCCGGGGGACGTGCTAACTTCGCTTTGTTTCATGTACTCAAACAAGATGATGCAGGTTTTCGGTCTTAGATTTAAGCTCTCTGCTTCCCTCCCGGTACACTGGAACTAAATGGAGATTTGTTTGTGCTGCTGCTTCCAGAAATCATTTCTCAGTTGATTATCCAGAGACCACACTGTGGAGTACTTTCTATCAAAGAAGTAGTGACAATTACTTTGTTTTGCAATTTGGACAAACAGACCATCTAAATAAGATAAAGTGGAGGTGGAGTCATCATTTATTTGACAAATTTGTTTACATCAGCCTTCATCCACCTTCTTTTTGTTGATGCAGCAACAAGTAGGCAGCAGAATGAGTGAAATGTGCTGTAAGCAGGTTGTACATTAGCTAATTGGAAAAGAAAACCGGATGAATTGAGAGATCAATGAGAGGACTCTTGATTAACTGATACCCCAACATCATATCTACATCCAACCACACCTATGTCTGATAAATAAAAGGTATCTTTAGTGTAGGCTGAGTGCTGATTAGATAATGTTTTAATATTATATAATATATAACAGATTTAACATTGCAGTCAGACACATACAGCTTCTTGCTCTACAACCAGGAACTCTGCTTTCCAGCAGGATTTTCAGGTGCATATTTTGCAGAGAGCTCAGATTGAGCTGAAGTTAAGCTGGCAGCACGTATCAGCAGAGGGTTTAGAGCTCAGCTGGAAGGAAACAGGAAGTGTAGGAAGAGAAAAGAGGGTGGGGGAATTGAGAGGAGGATAGTGTCAGGATGAAGGCAGAGGAGAGAGAAAAAGTACTGCAGGTGAGAGCCGGAGGTATGGCAGACAGAGGAAGTTGTGTGTGTGTGTGTGTGTGTGTGTGTGTGTGTGTGTGTGTGTGTGTGTGTGTGTGTGTGTGTGTGTGTGTGTGTGGGAGGGGGGGGCAGAAGGGGGTCTTTCACAGGTCATGTATTGTTAATGAGAAGTTCTTCACCATTCAGATCCTGTTTCACTGCGGACGAGAGGCTGATGGACAGATAGATGTGATGGAAGGATGCTCCCTGATAAACCATTCAATTTGACCCCGGAAGTCAGCGGTTTTTCAGTGTAACTCCACCTTTTCCTTCCAAAGAAACCCTTGAAAGGAATGGCTTTCTAACAATAGCAGAGCATAAAGGAGGCGAGCATGGATTCTGAATACTGTACGAACGCCATGCAAAGGATTTTATTTCAAAATGCCGGGTGTCCATTTCAGAAACAGAAGATTATCTTCTGTAAACTGTTCAATATTTTAAATGTATTTCAGGTATCAGATCTCACTCCAAAATATTGTAGATAAGGCAATAATTTCACCTTCGAGAAAGACAGTAAGCGCTTTATTTTGATGGCATCAATCATTCTGTAGGATCAGGGATTTTCAATAATATTTCCTTTAGAAACTCCTCATAAATTAAAACACATTCTTTTTTATGCAGATAAAATCTTAAAATACATTTTTAAATGCTATTTTTATATTTCTTTTTACAAATGTTTCTGTTTTAGAAATGCCACAAAATGCAATGTTTATGTTTTGTTGAACTAACGATCACAGATGATTTCCCTACAGTGAATCACACAGTGATCACATATTTAAGAGCAATAAAGAAACAGAAATGAGGCAAATTTAGAGAAGTTCTGTGTACCCCCCGCCCCTACCCCCAAGAAAAATGTTAGAAAAAAAGTTAACCCTGAATGGTTACTCATTGCTTGTGTAATATATTGATATGAATGATTACTTTCCTACGAATGTGCAGAGGAAAATTGTTGACTTCGCCACTTTTAAAATGCGTTTCTCTGAAACTTGCAAAGTTAAAATTCAGAAATCCAGATTACCTTGACGGCCACCAATATCTTCTCCTGGTCAGGTGAGAGGTTGTAACACTCGGCCAGGAAGACTTTTCCAAAGGCTCCCTCTCCCAGCTCTCTCTTCAGCACGATGTTGTGTCTCTTTATATGCTGGACGACTGTTGAACAAGGAGAGACGGAGGACAAAAAGCACTTTTAATTTGGTCAGTTTGGTTTTGAAACACTGCAGACCAGATGGTCACACAGTAGTTTTGAATAGAAACAGCATACATACATATATCAGTAGATTTTAGTGATCAAAGTTTGAACAGATGTCAGTTTTTATTGAATCAGGTCAATTCATTTGGTCTGCGGTGTCTCGACCACAGCAAGACAAAAATATAAGATGAAAAAAAGGGATTTAATGTTAAAAAATATATGTCATAATTTATAAATAATATGTCATAATGCATCTATGATGTATGTATATATTTTGCTATTAATGTATTGTACAAATCTTCCTCACCCAAAGCATTTCACATGATTATGTGAAATGGGAGAACAGCCCACCTTATTATTAGAACATCTGATCCCCCACTCACATCTATACATTATATTATTACATGACTTTATTATGTTATGACGTTGCCTACTCTGATGACAATAGAAAACGTTCATACTGTAGCTGTGCACTTGAGAAAGATGTATTTGCTTTCTGCTGCAGTATACCCATTATGAGCAGCTGCAGTGCAAGACAAAAGTATAGCCCCATTTCTTGCCTCGTTCTTATTCCATATCACTCCAGAAGACATGATAATAAATCCCCAAAGAGTAGTTATAATTAACCTTCCCTCCTTCATATTGTATTTTCTCCTACACATCGTAATAATGTCTGTTAATGAGTAAAACTACAATGTGCATTGTACATTACACTGTAATGATAATGTATGAGGCTCATGTGTGGCTCTTCTCCTCTCTTTAGTCTCTAATTACACAGTAAGAACGAGGTTGTTAACACAAGTGTTGTAACTCTGTACTGTTACCTATAGGTGCACAGTATTTACAAACATACTTACTATTTTTTCCTTTACTCTAAAATGCTCAATTGTTCCTCCTTTAATTCCTGTAACATTTTCTTCCTACCTTTAAGTATCATGTGAAACCTGTCAGTATATTTTAGTTACTTTAATAATAGAACAAAGTAACCCTGTTAATCAAAGGCTGTGTTATTGATGATTTTTCTCCTTTTTGAGTAAAAGCGTAGCTGCAGGGCGCACTAATTTTATAAAGGAGTTACATGCTGTTTTTATAAAACGGGATAGATGTTGAGGTGGATGGCTCCTGCCACTCATTGTCCACATCAAGATAAGGGCCTCTTGTTGGGGAATTTTATTTTAACTCAGCCAATTTTATTTTGAAGGAAAGATTGTGTGGGGGAAGATCATTATTTAATAGTTTGATTGTCTAAGGATGTTTTTTACGTTATAGTATTTTATGTTGTCATTTATACATCCTACACCGTAAATGCTAAAGCAAATAAGAAAATGTACTGCTTTTGTCCTTTACTAAACGTATTCTTTATTTACTGTAATGTAAATTTAAAAACTGTGCCGCTCTATTTGTTTCATGTTCGTAATCTCTTCCTGCCTTCTGCTCACCCACAGTTGGATCCAAGTCGACAACCCTGCTCTCTGTTGCTAAGTAACTCGTGACTCCACGGGAGCTGATTTGGCATCTCAACCATGGTTATGATACAAGGTCTTACTCTACAGAATGATTAACAGTGTGGTTCCCTTACCATAACCTTGTTAAACCCCATCTTTTGATTGTGGGCCAGATGTGCAACTGTCTGCGTGCAGGGTAACACGTTATCCTGTCAAACACGCACTTGGGTATGCCTTGAATGGAACGCACGCGCGCACACAACCATACAGACACACACACACGCACACACCCTCACGCGCACACGCACACACAAAGACGAAACCAGAAGCTGAGATTTATGTGTGATGTGATTAAGAGGCGCATTTGAAGAAAAGCTGTCCACTCAGAATATCACATTAAAGCCCAGATAGACTCTCAGAAGAAGCTGCATCGATCTACACTGTACGCTACTATGGTCCACTTTAACCCAATATTGTTCTGGCACACAGACACACAGAAAGACAAAGAAAAAGACAGCTGGTCTACATCAGATCAAAAACCCTCTAATACTGGGTTATGGTTAAACTGCACAGTATTTTTGTCTAATACGATGTAAACTGTGTAATTGGGTGATAATGGAGTAGGTATGTTCACACATATGGGGAATTTGACACCAGTTGTAGCTTATGACAGACTACACACTGTCACTGACCAATCGTAGCTTGCCATCCTTCGTGACGTGTGTGATGTCACTGGGACTACCGGGAACAAGAATGTAAACAAACCATGACGTGAATGCTACAGTCTGCCGTGTGTTCATAAAGCCCTAACAAAGAAAGAAGGAATGACTGTAGACCTGCTGTGTGTTCATGAAGCCCTAAAAAAGAAAGAAGGAATGACTGTAGACCTGTTTGTGTGTCGCCAGACAGTATAGTTTGTTTATCCCCCTTAGGCTCTGTTTTACTTTGCCATGTTGTGTGTGGAAGAGCACTTTGTGCCCTGATTGTTTTTCGTTGGGATGTCGAGGAGTGTCCTGGATGAAGCATCATTTGTCGTCAACTGTGATCCTACGTCTTTGTGTTCAGGCTACTCTTCTGTAGTCTATAGTGTCAGTGTGAGACTGTGGTAAAAGAAAACTCCCACCATACAATATGTTTATTTTATGCCCAAAACATTTTGGCATTAAAAGGAATTTTGTTCTTACAAACAATTTTTAATGTGACGTTTAATGACATTACGACTTTAATGCAGGAGACTGGAGTTCGCTTCCTTGTGCTGTGTCATTAAGCAACAAAAGCACTTTAGTCAAAGTGAGGGAAAGACTGTTTCAGTTTAATGTTAATAAACTAAACAAATTATGTTCTGTGCTGAAGTCAGAGATGACTTTTAATATCTATTCCAGATCAGAAGGGTAAGACCTATACATCGAGACATAGTTGCAACAAGTGTGTATTATATTTTACCAGAATACGTTGTGTTAACACAGATTAAATACATTTTCACTAAGCAATTTGCAGACATGTTTGGTAAACATTTTATATTTTTGAAGATGCCTTAATTAAAACATCTCCTCATTATGTTGCCATCATCCGCTTTGCTGTTTCCAATCCATGTAAACATAATATGTAAAGGAGACAAGCTGAGTACAAAATATAGAGGCGTCAGTGTTGCTAAAAGTCAAGTGTGTTTATTATTTATCATGTCCTCGTGGCATTATGTCCTCATCTCAAAAACAGCAACAGCAGGTCACAGATCACCACAATTCCCGATGCAACAGCAGCACACAATAAACCTTCATCCCCACAAGACAGCTACCCACCATTTAACCAGCTAATTACCTTACCGCACCATTTCCTACTGCGGTTGTATAATAAGCATTCACCCATGAAAATGCCTCGAACCACTTCTCCTTAATTAACACCCTCAAATAGCAAATAAATTGATGTGTGCAGACCAGTGCTTCCCCTATTGCTTTTCTTCTTTGGGAGGTGGTTCTCACTGCATGTCCAGCTCTTTTTTTTTTTTTTCATATTTGTTACATTATTAATGTCTCATTGCAACTACTTTGCAATCATACACAATTTTACCATAATTGCTGTGCATATCAATCAAGAACTTTCAAAATGAAGTTATTCTATTTCCTATGACCACATTAATTCTGCTGTCCAGCTGTCTACCTTTGACAAGTTTGTACTCCTTCTTCCATCTAGCTTTCATTATTAAACTGTATCTCTCTGTGTGCATTGCTACACATCACATCTCTTCTCCTCAATCAGTATCCTTAATTGAGATCTACTGAAATATAATTCCCCATTTATCAAACTTTACACACTTATTCTGTGATGTTTTTTCTAATTAGCACCCATTTTTCAGACTTATCATGAACTAATTTTCCCTCATTTAGCATCTCTCCATCCATTCTCATCATCTTACCCTCACTTTACTGATAAAGCATCCCTCTCTTCCATCATTTATTTTTCTGCTACACCGATCAGTTTTTAATCAACATTCTCTGAACATTGATATCTAGACACAGGTTCTTCCCCTATTGTGGGGCTCTGGTCACTTTCCATCAACTGTATTATGGGGCTTACAACATTATTTTTTTCCGTCACCAATCTTTTTCCATCCTTTTTACTCCAATCTCTCAACATCTCTCTAAAGACCTCTGTCACACCTATACTCCTTAATCAGCATCTTTTAAACAACCAAATAAATTAATGTCTCGGGACATAATTATTCCCCGTTTGCCATCTGTCTCCTTCCTTCTCTCATCCACCCAAAATCTTTCCATGACCCCCGATGCTGGCGTACAACAGCTTGTTTGATAGTTTGAACTGAGTGGTGCGGTAGGTCAAAGACTCGATCATTTTTGACAGATGCTTTAAGAAGAGGACAACCAGAGATGTCAAAGCTTTTCTCCATCAGTTTCCTCACACAGTTAATGTCATGAGTCTGATTTGTCCTTTTGTTTATACCTTCTAGTCAGCCATCACTCCCAACTAATGCCCTCCTACCAGCAAGCGCAGCTAATCGTGACCTAAATTTTCTAAAAGTGTGGAAGCTTGTGTGTGTGTGTGTGTGTGTGTGTGTGTGTGTGTGTGTGTGTGTGTGTGTGTGTATATGGGTGTTTTCAAACACTGTACGCACGTGTTGACTTATGAATAACATTTTCCAGAACGATGTTAATCCTCATTCCCTAGATACAGATCTGCTGGGATACAGGCAGTGGAAGAATTGAGAGATACTGCACCCAAAGCCAAGAGGAGGGTGTAACATAAAAAAGATGAAAGAGGAAAAATCTCTATTACACTTAATAGATTTTGTTTCTGTGCTTTAGTTCTAAATTACAAAACGTATATACTTCAGGTAATTTATAAGCCAATTCCACTATTTTATATGTTGAAATTTGAGTCTCTCAAGGAATAGTTTGACATTTGAAAATCACAAGTATTGACTTTCATGCCGTAGTTACAGATTTCAGGATTGATTCCTTCTCATTCCTGTTTGATAGGTAGCCTAAACATTGGAGCCAGCAGACAGTTAGCTGAGTTTAACACAAACACTGGAAACAGTGGGAAACAATGATTAGCCTCCAAGAAGTTACTTTGCCTGGCCAAAAAATAGTCAGACACATCAATCCAATCAAAACCAATTTGGAATTACTATATATTATTCAGATAGGCAGATTGTGTTTCATTTGGGCTGAGCTGTTTCTCCTTGTTTCCACTCTTCATGTTAAGGCAGCGAACACGCTGATGGCAGCAGCTTCATATTTAGTCTTCTCAGCTAACTCTCAGCAAGAAAGTAACTGTGCAAAATTACAAGATTTCAAACCATTTCTTTGAGGCCGACAATATTTAAATTCTGTATTTAGAACTTGTCAGTGGGGAAAAAACAAAAAACAAACTAACTTTTCTTTATGGGTCCGATTTTCCAAACAATTTCTATAAATGGTTCCTGGAAAGATGTATTTAATCTAATAGTAGTTATGGAAAACTAGAGATGATGCTCTTATTAGTTCTAATTTAGTGTATTACAAGTTTTATGATTTCCATTTCTTAAGAAAAACTGCTCCAATTTAAAAAAAAAAAAAAAAAATCTGAGCAGATATATCTATATATATATATAAAAAAAAATGAAACATCAAATAATTAAAAACAAATCAGAGACTCTTTTTTTGCTTCTGGATGGGTTGTTGTTTGTTGGTACTCATAACTTCAATATTTCTGAGTGTATATGAGGGATTAGGGAAACATTAAGACAGTAGTTACCACCTTTGGAAATCCATTCCTGTCACTCCTTAATAATGCATGTGACATGCTCTCCAACAACTCATCTCATGTGATTATTGTTAATGAGGTGTTCACTTCAGAAGAACGCTGCACAACTGAAGCTTTGCAACACAGCTAACATTTCCCATAATTACACGTGGATCCATCGTCTCTGCAGAGTAATTGTTGCTTTATTGCTGCCAGGACGAGGCCATTTAGGCAGAAACGTGTAACTGCTACTGATTCCTGCATTCAATATTACAGGACAAAGGCTGGTTAAGGCCACTATTTAAAAAGAGTTCAGTTTCTGGCACGCACCCTTGTGCCATTTTGCCAAACTGTCTCCATCAAAGGCTATTGTACGGGCCTGAAATGGCGGAGTGCCAAATAATCGGTCAGATACTTTCAGTATTTATGCAGCCTGTCAGTGAGTCAAAGAAGCACACAGAGTAATAGTTGTAATGACTGTAATATATTAAAAACACACACACACACACACACACACACACACACACACACACACACACACACACACACACACACACACACACACACACACAGGCACATGCACACACACACATACACATACATGTACACACACAATGGTATGTTATTGACTTTCATTGATCCTCAGCATTTTCTTTCTTGTCTTTAGGCTATAAATCCCAGTCAGTCTTTTAGTTATATCACAGGACTGAAGAGGTCAACCCCCAATCCTCTATCGTTATACCTCCTAAACCTTGTTCTCAACAAGAGAGACCACACACACACACACACACACACACACACACACACACACACACACACACACACACACACACACACACACACACACAGTGTTCCATAATTTACTGCAGACAAGGCCGAAGCCTGGAGAAGCTTTTATTACTTGCCAATAATCATAATGTCATGTTGATGGACCAGGTCAATATCCTTGTGCACTCTCTGTCTATTTTGTTTGTTGCTGTCTCTCCTTTTGTTCTACTTGTGTTTCTCATTTCTTCCATTTCTTGTTTGTCTCTTTCTCCTTCCCACTTTCTTTGACCACTTTCTCTTAACCCATCTGTCTCACTTTGGTGAATTTGTGGTGCGTGCATGTTGCTCATTTAGATAAATCCGGGTTTTTCACAAGCTGTAGATCACGGAGTCTTGTATATTTTGCTCTTTGTGGCCCTGGCATAATATATGGGTATGAGTCTCAAATTTATGAATTTATGTGCCTAACATTATGCTGGGGCACACACACACACACACACACACACACACACACACACACACACACACACACACACACACACACACACACACACACACACACACACACACACACACACACACATGCATTTAAATGGACTTTCTATTTCCCGCTTTTACCTCAGAATTGACAGCTTATCAGCAGCCGCTCCAAGGTCATTGAAAGAAAGAAATGTTGCCATGGTAACCTCTGTGTACCTAATATCTACAGTTAACTTGCATACTTGAGAGTCTAGCTTGTAACTGACTAATGAATGTGTTTTTAGTGGTAGTTCATATGGATCCATGTTAAAGGTAAGTGATATTTTGTTTTACTTACACGTGTCCGTCTTGAGCAGGCTGTTGGTGCTCCTGAAGTACTGAGGGTTTTCTATCACTGGGATCTTGGTCATGCCAATGATTACCGCGTCAGGGCCCATCTCTGAGGACGAGGGAGTGTTGCTGCCGTTAGAGACGTGGTGAAGAGGAGAGGCTGAGTCATCATCGTTGCTTATCACTGAAGATGGTCCTAAGAGAGATAAAAAAAAAAAAGATTTCAGCTGTGTTAACAGTGTAAGGACGCAAGAGAAGTGATAAAAGTACTAAGAGTTCAGATCCCACACACTTTTCTAATGCCAGGATTGGGAAGGAGGGGGGTCTAACAGTTTTTGTAACTTTCAGAAACTGAAATTTGCACCCATTTCACACATCGACTGGCCGGGTGTGTGTAAAGAAAGTAAGCAGGATTTCAACTTCTCTTCCAATCTCTCTTTTTGTGTTCTTCACGCAACAACTTTGTACCTTTCTTTATGGGCAGACAAGGGCGCCAACATGAATGCCTTTAAGAAGAGATGACCTTAAAGTGTGCGGCATTATCCCCATTTGAACTATTATTTAAAGTTCAACCATTTCTATGATGGTAGCTCTTTCACTGATCAGAACAGCTGTAGTATGAGCCCTTACATGTGATTGGAAGACAAGTCATTCAAATCAGTTTGTTTCAAGCATACCCCAACTTTTACAAGCCTCACTGTAACTCTGTGTTTGGGGCAACTTTAGCACTAATTCAACTATAAATAATAATAATTACAAAAAAACATGCCATTGATGCCAACACAGAGGGCTCTTGCAACAAAGTTGAACCAGACTCAACATTTCTGATATCCTCCAGTAAGGAGCTCTATTAGCCAGTCAATAATAATGGAATGTGAATTCTAGATTTCTTTGGTTTACCTCCTGATCATCTCAACAAAAGATCAAATTATTGCTCTGATGACCTTCCAGAGTAGCGTAAACTGCTGTACAGTGACTTTTAATATGCAGTTTTAAACTCATAGAAGTGTTTCTTAAACTGTATTTCTTGCATCATATATCATTTTTTATATTTTGCATTTTTTAATGCAAGAGCTTGTTTCCAGTCAGAGAACCACTTCTTGTATTTTAGACAGGTATCTCCTTCAAAAATGTGTTTGGGGGGGGCAAAGCCTGATGAGTGCACCTCTCCTGAGTGAGGCATGTCAGGACTGACCTGCCACACCCCATCTAAACTTTTTATCTTTGACTATGTTTCTATATGTAGGAAATATGTATGAGGAGGAGAAGTAGTAGCCCTTTGTAGCATTAACTTGGGTCATTTTGTCTGAATGAAAGGACATTTCTGCATGTGGAAAAAAAGTGACTAAGCATGTGTGTCCCATTAGAGGGCCAAGCCGGGACCACGAGGTACTCCATTAGCGGTGGTAGTATTCATTTTTTTAATGCTTGGGTTTTTTTTTTAGGTCAGGCTCTGCAGCAGTTACTGATGAAGATAAGGAAAGACAGCAATCAAAGTTTATTTCTCCAAAGCCTGAGGGTAACCGAGCGAATTAATATATGCCTTCAAAAAGACAAATACCAGAAATGTAGGAACCTGGTGGAGTAAAAACTAAGAAGCAGAAAACCAGCGATACTGTTATCTGGTAAAGAAAAAAAAGTCTCTAGAGAATAGCCGATGAAAAATGAATGGTTCATACAACACATACATTTTTTGAAATGCAGCAACAACATGAAGCTACTTAAAAGAACATAGAAGGGGGGGTGGCATGAGTCAGACACAGAGCCCAACCCTTTTACAAAAGAATGTCTTGTTTTGACAGCAGAATGCAGGTGTTTTTAGTTTCTAATGAAGGCTCAGAAAATCATGAAGTTTGTCAGTCACAGTAAATCCTCATGACTTTGCTGCTAATTTTCTGCCAAAGCAAACAATATGAGCTTCTTTCTCACATAGACTTCATCACCAAATAGCTGCAACATTTTTACAAGTGCATACAGGCAAACCGTGATGCTCACTCTTCTGGGTTCGTTACCATCACCTTTGACCTCTCCTATCACTGCTCACAGTCTTAAAGGGTTGCTTCACAGTTTTTCAAGTAACAATATCCACTTGGTCATATGTGTACGGAGGTACTTGGTAATTGTTCCTCCTGATGAAACTGTCAGTGAAGTGATCGCTTACTAATACAGTTTAAATTCAAGTGATGGTGCACAAAATCCAGTTTTCATTCTGTGCTAATATAAACTGTAACATAAGTCAGCAGTATGAGTTGCAAAAATCAAACTGGGTATTTTATAATGTTGTAGTCTTCTCGTAAATGTTCTTTTATGTATGACTATTCCTATGCAGATCAGCCTAGTGTAGAAACACTGTCTGTGGAAAAAGGGAATTTTGTAAAAGTACCAATACAGTAATTCAAAAATACTGCATTACAAGTAAAACTCCTGCATGAAGTAAAAGTAGATAAGTACTAGCGGCAAAATGTTGTTAAAGTATTAAAGTAAAAGTCTGGGTTTGGTTCCTCTTACTGATATATCATTATACATTACATTATCAAATTATAAATACTGAAGCATCTGTGTGTAAGCAGCATGTTACTGTTGTAGCTGCCCCAGGTGGAGCTGAGCAGGTTGAACTACTATATATACACATTGTATACACAGGGACAGCAGCTAAATGTGAGGGGATGTCGGATGATTATTGGGAGAGGAACAAAGAAATAAAACAAAGTTCTGATACACAAATCTGTTCTTAGTCTTTTGGACCATGCTTTTTTGGTGAGATACTAGAGCATTTAAATCATCATCATTTACTGAAATTGAACCATGTAAGACATCAGAGGGAAAATCTTGTTTGTTGAAGCTGTTAAACTCGTAGACATCTGAAATTTGACCCAGATTTTGGTAAGACATCAGAAGACAAAACGGTTGGAAATCACTGGTTTAAACTTAAACAATGAGTTGTATTTTAAAAGCTTGTTGTATTATCTATTATTATCCATGGTTCTTATATCAGTGAAACACATAACCCCTGTGATGTAAAAGATCTGCTGCTAATCCCTCTGAGAAACAGTGCTCCACACTGCATTTCATTGCAGCTTCCAGTTGCTTTCTGCTCACTGTTTAGATAGTTGATTCATCTGAGAGAGTACCAACAATGTTTACAGCTCTTTAGAATCAGAATCAGTAGAAAAGCTCACCAGTATGAGGTCCCAAAGTTTGTCATAGTGGAACTTATAAACAGTCCCAATGGGCCAGAGTTTAGTTGGATGCAGGGTTATAGCTACTACACCTTATCACTCTCTTTATTTATTTTTTTTAAATCTTTTATTAGCAATAACATACAAGAACATGTATTTAGGTCTATAATTTGAAATGACATTTTACCGTCTCCACTTTCAGCATAACATAAAATCACCAGACTATGATTCCTAAAGTAACACACAAATAACAATCACAATCAATGCTTGTACATGTTCTAAATACCTCAGGTAAATTAAATGATTAGCAAATTACTGTTTTTTTTTCTCCATCGTATCTTTTTTTCCAGACTTAGGGGTGGGAACAATAAAAACATGTTTGTGTATGAGTCTGTCTTAAAGACCATAATTGGATGCTTCCAACCAGTCTTGGTATTTCATCAGCTCTTCAAACTTGAGTCAGCTGAAGAAAAATAACACCAGAGACAAGTTGGAGCACGGGTTTCATCATATACTGGGAAGGATTCAGACACGCGCACACACACACACGTACACATGGGCGGTGAACGTGAGGCCTTCATAGATTTTTTTCGAGATGCGAGTACAAGCCTGAAAAAGCTATATTATGAGTTCAGACTGATTTCCCATGAGAACAAAGTGCAGGAGATGTTTTCCCTCTCATGTTTGTCTGCTGTGCTGCATTATAATACTGGCAGACATCATTCATTCCCTCTGTTCCTGGCCACATATCAGGCTCTAGTGCTGTTGACAGGGCTAGTTTGAGAGGGCAAATCTGAGAGAGTTTGTGTGTGTGTGTGTGTGTGTGTGTGTGTGTGTGTGTGTGTGTGTGTGTGTGTGTGTGTGTGTGTGTGTGTGTGTGTGTGTGTGTGTGTGTGTGCACGTGTGTGTGTATTGGTGACTCGTGAGGAAACAAAAGGCCTTAGAGAGAAAAGGAATGAGAGTGTAAGCACAATAGTTTGTTTTACTGTGTACGGAGAGTCGCAAGGGTTTGTATGCTGTGTGTGTGTGTGTGTGTGTGTGTGTGTGTGTGTGTGTGTGTGTGTGTGTGTGTGTGTGTGTGTGTGTGTGTGTGTGTGTGTGTGTGTGTGTGTGTTGGCTGTGATGCCTGGCAGCATATTTCTGTGTCCAGAGCCAGACTTGTATGTTAATGGTGACTTTCAGTAAATGGACTCTAAAGAGTGATGGGGGCGGAGTGAAAAATGGACAGCGTACAAGTTTTGGGTGAATTAAGAAATATTATCAAACTGATTCCTTTGGAATCAAATGGTGTTTGCAATTTTTCTGATGAGTACACATTACAAATCCCTGCTGCCATATGAAAACAAATTGAACCTCTCACACTTTTAACAAAACACTGTTTTTATGATTTGTAGTAATATATCTAAAATTTTTGTTTAGTTTTTGTTTATATTTTCTAAAATAATCCAATTGGTTTTTAAGCTTAAAAATACTACATTAATAGTTTGTTAACAAATAAACGTTAATTTAATCCAGTTTTTCTGAAAACCTAAAAATCACCAAATACAAAAATATTCCTTTTGGTCAAACTGCAAACAAAGCAAGAGAAAAAAAACAATGTTTTTACATGTTGAAAATTCAAAGACTAGTTTTCCTATAAAAAGAGACATTCAGTGGGGCTCTTTCTTTTAGTCGCTCAAAACAAACCAAAAGCTTTGATGTAGATTTGAACAGAACTTATAGTTAGCATCGGTTAAATCATCCTAGAAAGAAACCTTGAAATGTTCACAATCAATGGAGTAACATGAATTGATTTATATCCTGGGTATCGTTCAAAACTCAAAGGACACTGCGGTAAATTGAAATGTTCGATTTTCATCTAAGTCTCAAGGCCAATAGTACACAGTGCGCCACTGGTCATAAATAAAAGTAAATTATTTTCTTAAATGAAGACAGGTGATACCATTTTGTTTGTTTTTTGTGAATCGAAATGATTAAATGTGAAGTAGACCTTATGTCACAGCAAACAGTCCTAAACAATGGGTGACTCAAAGAAGACTTGTTTTCCACATTCCCCTCATAAGAGACATTCTTGCATTCAGAAAACAAGGTTGTCTAATTTCCTTCAGTGTTTATCCCTCCTTAGTTTTTTTTTTTCAACATAACAAAGGGAAAAACAACATGACACACACAAGAGCGAAGTCTGGCAGTCTGGCAGTGTGTGTGTGTGTGTGTGTGTGTGTGTGTGTGTGTGTGTGTGTGTGTGTGTGTGTGTGTGTGTGTGTTTGTTTGTTGGGAGGGGCTGAAGATCATTAACACAGAGAGGTCCCAGGGTCAGATCGTTAAAAATACCGTTAAGCTGAGGGCCAAAAGGAGCATGCATGTGTTTGCGTGTGTGAGACGTGGAGAGAGGGAGATGTGGCCAAGGGTCCACTGGGAGCAACTGTGCAAAAGGGGGATGAAAAGATGAAGAGATGGGGGGAGGCGCGGGGAGGGGGGGGGGGGGGGGGGGAGAGACACAGACAGCAGAGGTGAAGGTGTAAGTGGGGTCAGGTCAGGACCCAACACTGTTAATAGACATGGACCTGATGTTTAAGGTGGTTTAGACTGGAGCTGCTCACAGGCAGCGGGAGAGAAACCTGTGTTAACAGTCAATAAATTGTAGATCATAACTGAGATGTCTATTTATAGTTTTTAACAACAGGGAAAGGTTCTGTGTTCGGATTGTTCAGGTTATTTGAAATTGCATTGTTGTGAAAACAATGTGGTGAATTAAAAAAAAAAAGTGTAAGCTCTTGAAATAATACATATTATTGAAAATACAATTCTAGGGTCTTATCTGGGTAGGTTTGGCCATCAATAGAAATGTTACAATAACACTCTGCTCTCTACAATATATCTGGAAACACAAAATAATTCAACAAAGAAAGAAAACGAGTCGAATGATCAGACAGGAGGATCAGCAGTTCAGCCAAATCATCAAGCCCACTCTGTGGCGGGAGAAACTGACAACAACTGACAGGACCAGAAAAGCGGGCTCTATCATGTCTTAAAGACCTTATAGTACCCTATTATCCTAATAGAGCACTTCACTCTCAGAGTGCAGGCTCATTTGTGGTTCACAGAGAGAGTGGGAGGCAGAGATTTTAGCTTTCAGGCCTCTGTCCTATGGAACCAACTCCGAGTTTAGGTTTGGGAGGCAGACACGCTCTCTACTTTTAAGATTAGGCTTAAAACTTTGCTTTGTGATAAACTTGTGAACCTGAACCATCCCTTTGTTAAGCTGCCATGAGTGTAGGTTTCTACTTTTGTAACATTGATATGTTTATTAATATATATGAATGTTTTTTTGTTTTTTTATGTTTTAGTTTGCTTGTTGTATGGTCTGTATATTATTTTGTAATCCACTGACATGACAATTTTAAACTCTGAAAAAAAAATTCAAATTGAAACTAAAAAAAATGGTTCAGTATGGTAATGCAGGTCAAAGTTCAAGAATCAGGTCGTCAGTCTGTTAACTCTCATGGACGCTTGCAACAATTATTTTAGGTAACACTTTCATCGTTCACCTTTTTCTCGGTTTTATTGTACGACCGGTTGGGTTAATTCATTTTGTGCATGTGTTCGTGTATTCAGACAGAAGGCAAAAGGATATGTATTAACCCCACACAAGCAATGTACCTACCACACAGATGGCTGTGAGGTGGATCAGCAAATTGATCTAAAAATGTACTAAAAACTTGATCTATTCCTTTTGTGTGTTTCAGTCTCTCCTGTGTCTACATTCATGATGTACATTCATTCATCAGATGCTACGTGAAACTGAGCAGCTGTGTTCTGTCCTCATGCAGTGGTTATAAAAACTTGTCAAGAAAGTAGAAAAGTCTCTTCACTTTGGGTGTCATGGGGATAACAGAAACTTCTACGCTGCATAGTATAAAAAGCAAGTGTGGAAATTCTTGGACCTCCATTTTATTGCTACAGTTTTAATCCTGCAGAGGAGAAATGCTGCTGATGTACATTTTTCCATCTTTGCACGTAGCCTTAGCAGGAGAGGGTGCTAGAAATTCAATCAACTGTAATTCAGCCAAAATACAACCCTGAGTTATTGCAGACCTGCAGGAGCTACACAGCACTGATGGTGGGTCAGACCTAATGTTGCACAGCTATGAATATGTCCATGTGGAAGGCTCATTCTTTAGCTCCTTGTGACACCAGTGTTGCTGTGGGAGCCTGAGGGTTGGGGATCTAGAGAGGAGCAGCAGTTTTATGGCAGGAGCCTACGCTGGAGCTGAGTTAAAACAATGACGGTGAGTGACTGTATTGATCTGTCCCAGGCTCTCTGGGCACACCTCAGACAAACTGAAGCCATTTACTGCTGCTTGTTGCCCAGGGCGATAGATGTAGAGAGGCTGTTATAGGATTTAAGGACATCAGGGCCTGTCAGTCAGTCTGTTAAAACAACTTGGTTGTCTTATGAGAGGAACAGCGGGAACAGTTGTTAGTAGATAAGAGTGGATTTCATGATTTGAGATTACTAGCAGTCAGTCAGTGAGGTCAAAGGGCAAGACTGTCTGAAATATAGGTTTGAGGTACACTTCAGAGGAGATGATGGACAACCATCCCTTAGTTATGCTGTTATAGGCCGAGGCTGCTCAGGGACCTCGTGATGCACTGAGCTCCTTTCCTCTCCCTCGTTCACTCTCTATAACTCATATCTCACCTTTACATCTCATTAACTTCATGCTTTCTCTTTCCCATAGTTTTTGCTTTTATCTGTTGCCTCTCCATACAGTTCCCTCGCTCACGTAGTTTCTGTTCTTTCTTTTGCAGATGTCCACGGCCATGGAGCTGCATGTCTCTGCTCTATGATTGTCGGCCCCACCAACAGTTTGTTTTGAATCTCTATGCTGTCCTTTTCTCTCTCTGCTCTCCCCTCACCCCAACCGGTTGAGGTAGATGGCCGCCCACCTCTGAGCCTGGTTCTGTTAAAATGCAGTTTCTCAATTGTTGGGTTTCTCTTTATAATGCCACAAAGTTCTGCTGTAAGGACTTTAATGTGTTAAGTGCCATGAAATAACCTGTGTTGTGATTTGGCGCTATATAAATAAAATTGAATCGAATTGAATTGATTCTAGATATCAGGTCAAAGTTGGAAAAGCAGTAGATTGAAGAGGAAAGCATTCAGCTTTTGTTCGGTCTCTGTACTCGTAGGCAGTTGGTACATTTACTCCCTCCATCTTGGCTATAATTGCTGTTTAAATATCCTGTAGAAGCAGCTGAGGCAGCTCAATATTCTTGACAGTTTCACAGGCACAAACACTCGGCTACGTGATGAGAATTTGCCCATTGATTTAAAAAAAATAACAAATTAAAAAGCCAAGAAACTCCTTTGTGGAAACGTTTGTCTCTTTTGGATGTTTATCAGAGCAGTCAGCGAGGCAGTCACTCGTGCTTCAGGGCAAAGACATGGCTGCCGACACTGTTGACCCCAAAGGCCTCTGTGACCTCTTAAGCCATTCACAATACGTGCAAACACACCAACACACACTCACACATGACTGGTAACATGAACCCAGTGGTCTCTAAACTGTGCTGTCACTCTGCTGAACACAGGAAGTAATCTATCGATCCAGGAGGAAGAGGGATGGAAGGATGCAGCGGAGAGAGACACACAGAGGAGACAGGGGAGGAAGTTTAATACAGAAGGAAAGAGGAGATGCGGATTAACTGAGTGGTTATAGTGGAAAGACATAAAAAAATGCACGGGAGAAAGGTTCTGTCTATGTGCAAGGTTTTGAAAATAAAAAAAATGATTATCGCTTAATTCGTCATCAAAAAAATGAAAATGTCTTTGCACATTTGAGGTAAATGAGTAAAAAAAAAATTATATTTTTTTTAAAAGATGAAAAGAAAACCTTTCACACATTGTCTCTTATTGCTGGTATATTTATTATTTTATTTCCGACATTTCAGTCTTCACTTTACTGGTCTCTTCAAATTTGTACAATTGTTAATATTATTTCCTACTGTACACTGTAAGTATTGGCCACAACAAACATTATTATTGGTTAACTTTAATGGCCCTGAAATTCTATCTCAATTCATGTCGTTATGGATGATTATTATTCTATTTACTGAAGTTTTTCAGGGACTTGAAAGGTGTTCCCTGGATTATTTTCCTTTTTTTTTTTTTTTTTTTTACATAATTCAAAGATGACCAATGGAAATGTGCTTTAATCGATGAATCAAAACTCAAAAAGACTTTCAGTTTTTAATGATCCCGTTTGTTACAAAGAAAAACAGCTTCTCTCTTTTGAGAAATCCATTATGAATGTGATTTTTTCACAATATGCACTTGGTAAAATAATTGAAATGATAATAGATTATCAAAATTGTTATAATTTTTCTGTCCATTGACTAATCAATAAACCATTGTACTGTAGCTCTAGATTTTTGTTGTAAGTTTATACAGCATTTTTGTTTCATTTCAGTGGTAAATCGCTGAAACAAATGTCTACTTCTAAGTACAAACTTAGGAAGGATGGAAGGAAGGAAGGTTACACATAAAACAGTAAACCACAGTATTTTAAGGAGAACCAGTGGCATACAAACAGAGAAAAGGGAGTATGAGGCAGAGAGACAATGGTTAATGAAGAGAAGTAGTGAGATGGGTGAAATTTCCTCGACACTGCAGTTTGGTCAAGGTCCATATGAATCTGCCTGTGCAGCCAAAATCCTGCTCCTCTTGGGCCTAATGCAGAGGCCTATCACTTTCCCCTTTTCTCTGTACTAACCACTGGTAAAAATAGACATTTCCTCTTCTCTCTCCCTCTCCCTGCTCCTGTCTCACGCTGTGTATCTCCTTTCCCATCTCCACGCATGTGTCTACCACCTCGCTTTCTTTCGTCATCCTCTTCTTTGTTTCCCACATCCTCCTCTCCTCCTCTCTCGCTCTCTTTTTCTTTCTTCTATCCCCCTTAGTCTGATCTTTTCTATTTATAATAGTCAACCCACATTCACCTTCTCATATGACACACTGGAAGACCAAATCCTCCTACTTAAAGGCCTCTGTGGTGGTCAGAGATGTGGAAATTAAGAAGTAGCGAGAAAGAAATTAAAGTGAGAGAAAGTGGGTTGTGTTGTTCTGTAATATCAATCCATCAGCGGTGGAAAGCTGCCAACAACCATCTGTTCATTGCGGAGAGAAAAAAAACTTAAAATAATAATTAAGTGGCTAAATGAGGACATATTTAAATAACTGAATACCAAATTTCCCCACTGTGGGATTAATAAAGTCAAATCTGAATTACCTCTGAACTCTCTTTTTATATTCTTTAACGTGGTCACATGACCAAACTCTTTGGCAGAGTTAATAAACTTTTATAAATTTTAATAACTTTATAACTCTAAAACTAGTATTGGTTTATCCCCTCTGGGTTACTGTAGAAACAAGGTGCACTACATAGAAGAGAGCCAGCTCGCTTTGGAGAAATTAAGGGCTCATTCTCAGGTAATGAAAACACAATATTTTTTTATGCTTATTATAAACTAATGAAAAGATAATTACGAACATTATTTTGCTTTTCTGTCAAGACATCCACCTAAGCATATTCACTAAACTTTTGAAACGTTTTTTAGTTTTTTTTTAACACAACTTTCCTTGAAAATGTTTATTTTTTCAGTGTGGTATTTCTACTTTTACTTAAGTAAAGGATCTGAATACTTTCTCCACCACTGCCTTAAACCCATCAAAGCTTAGTGTTTAAGCCTAACCCATCTTAATACATTAAAACTCCTAAACTCCATGAGTATAAAAGAATAAAAAGGTCTGCACTATAATTAGACTGGGCCAGTGGGAGCTCGTCACTGACAGAGACACCTTTAAAGTGTTGAAAATACTCACAGTCAGACAGTAAGAACAGGAAAAGCCTTGATGACTTGAAACATTATTGCTACCTACAGTTATGGGCCGAGTCAAAGAGACAGGTGAGGAAAAGATGACTTAAAGAAAAGTGGAAGTACAAAACAAAACAAAAAAGCAGATTTGGACGTTGCATTGGTTTCAAAGAGAGAGAGTAGCCACAGATATATTTGGCATCGTTCATTGTGTTTAACTGAGCCTTTTGTACTCATAAATAAAGAAAGACTCAGTAAAAAAAAAATCACTGACACACAAACACACACCTAAAAGCTCTTTCACTTTCAGATGAAAAAGACACATTTGCACATGAGGGACACCAATAAATGATTCTTTTATTGAAAAGACAAACCCAGTCTTTCTTCTGAAGAAGGAAATATCTTTTTCAATTGGGCCTTTTAAGCAATGATACAGAGTCGTTTCTTAAACGCAGCTTTAATGCCACAATACATAGTTTATGGAAGGTCAAATAGGTCAAAAGATCTTTGTAACTGAATAACAAATGAAGAGATGTTTTTTGTATCCTGATGGTTGAGAGGTATGAAGGTCATCATTGTGCAATTCCTTAAATGTACTGTTTCGTTACTGAGGCTTGGACGTACAATTGCTGATGGAGACATGAAAAATTAGGTATGTTGATGCATTTCTGTCACAAACACGTGAAAGTACTTCATAACAGCTCAGTTATAAAGCAAAATATTATGTTTCACAGAATGAACAACGAAAATAAAATGGACAAATAAAATAATGGTAAATTTAAAAACAACATTCACTTCCACATATTTACCAGTGTTAGCCTTTTTTCAATTTTGAGCTCAAACACCTTTCCAAGAAAGTCTAAAGTAGGAAATGTACGATGGTCAAATATAAATTATGTAAAAGGTGAAAAACAATTAAAGAAATTCAACCCTAAAATGAGTCTAATATCCTGTTTATAATGGACCTGGAAGGGTTCACATGATAATAACACTTAGCTTCTGAGTTTGCACTGTTCTGGTTTTTAATTGTAAGTAGGAACCTTGAAGCCCCAAGTTCAAGAATGTAAAATGCCTGATATATTCAACTTGTTGAATTGTGTAAAAATACTGTGCCGAAGTGAGACCAGAGAGTTGCATAAGGAGTATGAAACCACTTTCACATTTGACCAAAATAGCTTAGCTTAGCACAATAACTACATGAAACAGCCAGGTTTTGTTTAACGGTAACAAAGTCCATCTATAAGTGCCTGTGAAGAATACTAAATACCATCTTGTTTGTTTAATCTACAAAAAACAAAATGTGCTTCAAAAGGTCCAAATGTGCTACGAGGGTGGATCAAAAAGTTCTCAGACTGCTCCTGTCACGCTTGAATAGTGTGGAGCACCGTGAAGTGCACGGACCACAAGCCTTTGTGATTAAGTACTCCAATTTCCGTCGCCTGATCAAAATCAGCACCTGAGGTACACATGGTTTTGTGAGCAGTGGTCCAGAATGCGTCAGCAATTCTTTACATACTTTGATGTGCGCTCTTTGCTCTTGTTTCAGGTGCGTACAAATTCGCCAAATTATTCATGAAGGTTATAGCTTCTCTGCGGTCCGCACACTGTTCGCACCCAAAAGGAGCTGTCTCAGAACTTTTTGATCCACCCTTGTGTCTTACCATGTTTATACACCTGGTGTTTGCGTCTCTGAATCTTCAGGTTTATCAGTTAAGTTTAAATACTGGTCATGCCCTAAATGGTCGTTGCTTTTTATCCAAGACAATATTGTAATGATGAGGGTATCTAATGATTGACAAAACTCTGCTTTGCACTGCACAGAAATGAATAAAAAACAGGAAATTATGAGCTTGTAATACATAACATGCACTATATTAATTATAATAAACAGCTCTAGTTGAACTACAAGTCTTTCACATTTATAACAAGTGACTATTATCTTGAATGTGAAAATGTACATTCATGTTGCTGATGAAGCTGCAATTTTTTTTATTTCAGATACATGTGTCTGATTAAAACTTTCTTTCCGTAATAGAAAACACAATCTTTCTTTCTGAGAAACACGCACACCAATCTTCCCCCTCTATTCACTTCGATTTTTATCATCCATTGCTACGATCAATCACTGACTCAGTTCCATCAAGTGTCCAGAGAAAACCATGACAGTGGCTGGACTGCAGAGCACCAGAACTCTGAAAATAGTTCACCTAAATGGGACACAGTCACGTTTAATGTTCTCAGTTACACGGTCTTGCGCTTTTCTTGCTATGACAAACCAAAATGTCTGCTGTGAAAAAGGTCTGTTGGGAAACCAACAGTGAGGGGCGCTTGATTGCACCCAGGTCAAAGTGGCATTGATTCCAGGGATCCTCACTGACACAGTTAGCGGGTGAGAGGGTGTAAACGGTTTTATAAGGCAGCACACTGGTTGACTGTTGTTTCTTACTCCAGAACATGGAGGAGGGCAGCATTGTGTGTTCTGTGTGCTTTGTTGTTGTTGTTTTTGTGGGCGGTATGAGTTTGAATTTGATTAAATTAAACGCCTTCATGTTGGTCCAACTACAACGTGCTGGTGAGGATGTGTTGGTTTTAATTTGTTTTATTTCTTCATTTTTTTGCTCTGATTTATGCTTCTTTTATGTCATTTGGTTTTTGGACACCTACAGTAATTAGCAAAATGGCAATTTGATTATTATTCGCTTTGTCTAAGTCGCAATGGGATTGTAATGTCGGGTTTTCTTCGAATAATCAATCTTCGTTGTGTAAAAACACAAGCGAACAAAACCTCCACACTGAGCAGAAAGTGAAAGCGATCAAATGTTCCCTTTTACTGACAGTTCCCTAATCCTCATATTTAATTTAATCAATCTCACACTGTGAAGGCTTCAGAAAGCTTTGAAGTAAATCTCAGTGTTCCACTAGTTTACGATTTTCATTTCAAAAACTATCACGATAATGTAAGTGGTATACAGACACTTTACCATTTACTGCATCGGTAAAGAAATTAACCCTGAAGCTGAAGTATTAACACTGTGTGCAGTTTAAACATCTTACTATAGCATAACAATGTGCACCACTTGAAACGTGAATTCTTGCATCAGTGAACGTGTACAACCCCCCTTTTCCTTGTATTAATGGTTGCACTTGCATCTGAAGTGCCCACTCTTAAGATAATGTGATTTAAAAACTTTCAGCCATCTTAAAAACACAAGATGGTGTTTTTTTTTCAGATTAAATTTATAGACCCGTTTAGCTGTCTGGTGTTCGGGGTAAACAAGGTTGTATTAAAGTGTGATTCACTTCAAAACTCTTCTTTCACAGCAGCATCTTTTAACCCTGTCGCCCTCTTACATTAAAAACAAATCTCTATATATATAGTTCCAGTGCTGCCCGAACCATGAAGGTTTTCTATGGACAATATAAATATTCCTGGGTCAGTGTGGGCATTTGTTTTTATTTAGGATGTGGACGCTTCACTACATCTTGTTCTTCAGACAGGACAGGTTAATTTAATAGACTATAATAATTTATGATATTGTATGTGGCAGCACTGACAAAGTGTTAGTTTGCTAATGAGCAAGAAACCAGGCATGTAACATCTTAAGCATCTTTCACTGGAAAAAAAAAAAAAAGATCACCACACCCCCCAAAAAAAAAACCACAACCACTAACATCCTTTGATTTATAGAGCTACAAATTTCCAGTGAACACAACTGTTGGCAGGGGAGAGGGAGGAAAATAAATCTGTTTTGTGGCGGACGTGCTGGATGTTTTGACAGGTGTAGTGAATACCTGCAAAACTAATTTGTCGGTTACACGGTAGTTTGTGGGCGCTGTGCCTCCCAAACAGTCAGGTAATGTGCTCCTGGTGCTCGCACTCTGTAATGAAGACTTTCAGAAACCAACTCATCACGTCGCTCTCCTTTTTAGCATTTGTTGCACGCAGAAGCAAGGCCACTGGAAGTGGAGCCATTTTCTCTCAAATGCAATCCCATATCTATGATCACTTTTATTATTAGTTCTAACTGTGACTCGCAGCAGCGCAGACTAGACTAAGAGGAAGCTGCTGCCAAATCTAAATAAAATCACTTTTTGCCTTCAAAGCCCAAATTTTCCTCCCCAGCCTTAAAACCTTTTCAAACTGTTCTGCTCTGTTCTTTCATTGCAGCGGGATGTCTGAGCGCTGGAGCAGTGGCTGAGTGTCTGAGGGTTTGGATTTGGTTTTATTTTACAGGGACTAAACAGGGAAAATGAACTGAATTCAAACAAGGCCCTGAACACGTACCGACTGTGTGCGTGTGTGTGTAAGAATGACTTGTTTAGCGCAGAACTATCTGGGTGAGCCCATCTACATCAGCACCAAGGAGTAACCTACACAATCAGGTGCCAATAAATAAAAATGTGCAGTAAATCTGCAGCAGTGTGCATGTGAGTGTGTGTGAAGGAGGGAGATGTGTGTATTTGGGGAAGATGTAGGTTAATGGTTGTCTCTGTCCCTCTGCACTGAATAATTTATCCAATGGGAGGCTTTTACATGTCTCTGAAGGCTCTCTGTGATTGGTTGATCAGACTGCTGCATCCCAGAGTTCTACCTGCCTCGTCTACCTTTAGAGGTTCCTAATGGACACCATTCACCTGACCACTGTGTGTGTGTGTGTGTGTGTGTGTGTGTGTGTGTGTGTGTGTGTGTGTGTGTGTGTGTGTGTGTGTGTGCGTGTGCAATCCTACAACCCTATAGAGGGTTTACTTCATTTCTTATACATAGTTTTTTTGTTGTTGTGTTGGTTGGATATGTGGATGCCCCCGTCCTTCCCCCCTTTTCCATTTTCACTCTCCAGTTTTCTCTCCCGCTCCCTTTCTCTCTCTCTCTCTCTCTCTCTCTCTCTCTCTCTCTCTCTCTCTCACACACACACACACACACACACACACACACACACACACACACACACACACACACACACAGCAATATTTCTCTGTTTCTTTTAGTCTCTTGTGTGTCCGTCTCTGTTAGCGTGAAACCACCTCCACTGGGATGTTCTGAAACAACACACAACCTGAAGGGAAAAAACAAAAAAACATAAAAACGATAACAAAAAGCAAAACAATAGCAACATAAGAAAACAACACAACTGAAAAATAATCATAATAACAATAGTTCTTATCACACCCAGAATTTACTAGAGAGGTCTAGTTGCTGATAATGTCAGTACCACATAGAATTTTGTTGCTTAGTATTTGTTATAAAAGTTTTTTTTTTTTAATGTTGCACTGCAGGATGGAGAAAGTACACAAGGCTTTTTGCTGTATGCTTGAAATGACTTTCATTTGGACATTTAATACCGAGGATGTTCTGTGGGGTTCTGAGCCCATCTTTGAAATGCGGCACCTTGTATTGTTTTTCCACCCTACACAGAGCTAAATGTAACGTGAGTAAATAAATGATTCTAGGTTAAAAACATCTAGTGTTAGAACAGAGAGGTTTAGTAAACTTGTCGAGAGCAGCAGCGGCTTTTCTGTAGTCATTACGTTTGGCAGAGAAATATAGAAAATACAGAATATAGGCTCAAAAACTGTGGCTTAATATGTACAGCGGGATACAATGTAGAAAAGGCTGCTATCATCAAGAGCAGCAGTGCTGAGCTGTGTTGGTGGTGGTGGTGGGAGAGCTGGTGGAGCCAGCATCAGGTATAGAGCTTCGTACCATTTTAGCTGAGTCAGGAGAAGTGTGTGGAATATGGATTACAAAACGGTGCATTTTATTCTGAGTTTTAAATGCGCAAAAACACTCAGGCGGCCCAAGAGGGCATAAACGGGCCTCATCAGATTAACCTAATTAATGTCGCAGCTTGCCATTCATTCACTCATTCATTCATTCATTTCTGATTGTCTGTTATCCATGAACTGTTTCAGAACTGCCCTTGCCCTGCTTTCCCACCATTATGATCGCCTATTCTTCCTTACTCACCTGCTTTACTTAGTAGTTAGCTTACACCAGCATTTCAACCTCTCACCGTTTGCCTGATCGTCTTCCCGTATTTTGCCACAGTGGTCCAACATTACATAATCTGTCTGCATTTTTCGCCTGCTTTGACCCTGCCGGAATCTTGGACTTTGATTTTAGCCTGATCCTGGTGCCTTGTGTGCTTTTGGTACCTTGCGAGAAACTCTTTGATCTCACTTCAAGCTTTCTTTTTATTTGCCCGTTTTTGTGTGGGTTTATTTTCTGACATTTTCTGACAGTTAATCAGAATGGCATCAAACGGGATGAGAAGATGAAAATCATTATCAAATGTCATCCTTCCAATAGTTATATTAGATATAACTAGAAGGGCACTCTGAGAGCAGATACTTCTTTCAATGCCAATAGCCCACTCTTCTGTGATATGCAAATCTATAAACGCAAACACTATATTTACAATTGTTCAGCTTTCCTCTCATGAAACCACTGTCCCCAAGTGCTACATCGGCTTGCTGTTTGAGTGCCTGTGAATGTGGATGGTGATATGGTATCCTTGTATTACTGGAATTGACGATAACTTGTCACTATTCAACTGTACGGCAGGTAGTAGGCGAAATGCACAGTGCTAATGAAAGTGAAAAATCATTTGTGGATCCCCCTGAGATTCAGATTGGCTCCAAAATTGTTTGGGTTCTTCCTCGGCCCACACTATACCATTCCACCAATTTTTATGAAAATCAGGCCAGTAGTTTTTTTTTTTCGTAATCTGCTGACAAACAAATAAACTGTACAAAAAATATAACCTAATTGATAGAGATATGTCATCCAGGACCAAAGTGGTGGAGCAACTCAACAAGGCATAACACTAGTGCCGCTAAAATGCCAGCACAGACATAAAGAAGTATGAATACAGAGAATCTCCAAAGATTTCCAAAGACAGATCATGTACAAAGGTAAGTTCAGCAGTTTAACTGGTTCACCACCATCCACCATCTGTGTGTGTGATAATGATGAGGGTTTATTAATTATGCAGCAAAGGTCGCAGTCACTCTGTTATTTTGTACAGAATCACAGCACAGCAGCTTCCCGGCTTATTTGTTTAAAACATAACGATTTACTCACAGCAGGGGTGAAGTGACCTTTTACCAAACATGAACAATAAACCTATTGATCCTACACACATCTGAACTTTACTTTATAGTCCTCCACTTTCCCTCTGCGCTGCAATCAATTGACACACTCATATCTCACACATATCCAACTATTTCAACTCTGCCACATCTCTGCATGCAAACACACACACACACACACACACACACACACACACACACACACACACACACACACATATTATTTATTAAAGATAATCAGCTGCATGTTTCATTGGGAAATTGCAGACGGATACCAACACCTGGTATGTCACTGTGGGAGTCTGTGCCAGCCAAACAATACAGCCTTATCTGTGCTGGAGGATTACGTGTACATTGCCAACCTGTCAGTTTACGATGGAGGCTGAGCCAGCCAAAAGAAATAAAACCTCCTTGCTGGATGTGACATTAAGGTTCAAATACATGCCAAATATCTGAGAGAAAATGAGAAATGCCAAAAGAAAATAAATAAATAAATACAACTAAGGCTTGTGTGTGAGAAAGCTGTTGGAGACAGGTCACGCAAAAATATCAAACGTCAAATGGTTGAGCGGAGAGATGTAGATATTATGTAAAAAGAAAAAGAAAGTTAGATTCCAGACGTGTCACAGCAGTGTTTTCAATTGAATTTCAAGTAGTGCTTTATGTTCTCGGGTCTCAGTTACATTCCTACTGATTTCTTGCTGCAGCGCTACAAATGTCTCGCAAGCACTTTAAAAACACTGCTTCTAATCATGTGTACTAAACATACTGTTTGGCTTCGTATCTCCCTTTGAGTTCTGGAGGGACGCAATGCCAACTCCAGCAGCTATTTAGAATTTGATCAATTGTGTCAAAGAAAGAAGTCCAAAATATCCTGCAGCATTAACTTCTGGTTCAAAGTGAGACAGAGCTAACCCTAACCCTGTCATGGGGTAAAAAATATTGAAAGGCATTCTCAAAAAAAGTTTAGTTTAAAAACTGATCATACCAGTTGTATTTTGTACCTGTTTTGGAAAAGTAATAAACTATTTCAACAATCAAAAATGGCAAACTTTATCGTTTACAACTTCTCACGTGCGACTATTTGCTACTTTTCTGTTGTACTACGTTGTATTATAAACTGAATAATAAAAACAAGACAGTTAAAGATGTCACCCTAAGACAAACTGATATGTTCATTGATATTTTTAAGACCATGCCATTATTATGGCATAATAATTGGCAAAGAACAAAATTGGTGCTGAGGTCTGCAGCTCTGGCTGTAATTCTGTGGGTTGAGGATAAAGTCTGTAAACTGGACTGAAATAATTAGCATGACCGATGTAGCTCCTGTCCAAAAACTAATGAGAACCACGGGTGAGGAGAGTTTGGGATGGTAGTGCTACTCATCCAACATTAGCATCTCTGTTTGCTCACTGAAACTGAAAAACAGCACTAATGAGTAAACTTGGAATAGTGAAGGGAACATGCAGATTGTGTTTAATCATACAGTAACTGCAAACATGTTTGTTATGTCTTTTCCCAAAACAATATCTGCAGGTCCGAGGAAGAAGGATGTGTAATTAGCGAACCTGAAGAGTGGAAATAAAGAGAGACCAAGCAACAGCAGCACCAGCGTGATGGCTGAGAAGTCTGTCAGGACGGGAATGCAAAGGAGAAAACCATTCCAGGCAGCTGACACTTTATGATAAAGGACAGGGGGAGGCGAGCCAAAAACAACAACCTGGTCTTCCCCTTCTGCTGGGTTTGTCATTTCTTTTTGTAAAAAACTTAATGAGAAATTTTTAGATTGGCAGCGGACTAAAAGTAAACAAGCCAAAAACAACAAAATCTCACTTTACTACCACTCGACAGTGACAGTAAAGACAGCAACCCCACAGTTTGTCCAACTTGTAGAAAGCTTCTTGAGCTTCCTTGTTGCGCTAATGTCACACAGTGTTAGTGTTCGGCACTAATTTGCAACTAAACTCGAAGAAACCAGCTGAATTATTGTGTATATGTTGAGTAGAAGTTTAGTGGATTAACAATCCCAGGACACAGCAGAGGAATGTAACATTAGGGGGGTATCCCAGAAGGTTTCCATGTGATGGTTTATGCATTTAGCAAAGCCAGAACTGGGTCAGGGCCCTGCTTCTCCTGCAAACCACCACGACTGCTTAGAACTCGTGTAAATGTTTATTTCAGATGCAACTAAGTGACAATGAAAAGAAAAAAGTCAATAATAAACAAGTAGAATTTGACAAATGTTTAATATGACACTTTTATTTGTTTGTTAACTTGTCAAATTACTTTCTGTTCCTTAAGCTGAGGGTTTATCTATGAAAATGAGCAGTATTTACTACAGTTGGCCTGTTATGGATGGAAATATGATCAAAATAAATCTGAAAGTCATAAATTGTACATGATAGTCATCGTCGTATTATCTCTACTTCAGTAGGACCAAGCCAGCACAAAATATACTGCACTGTTCTGATACTTTCTGCGGTTCAAATTTATGAAACATTAGTGTGTTGTTGATCAATCGTTTAAGTCTCGCTGTGTCAGATAATACATTAAATGAAATGTCTGTGTGAATATATTTTTCCTTCGTCTAGTGTCTATTTACGGAGGACAATCTGTGAAGAGGTTTATATCGGCAGCTGTCTGTGTTACTCATCGTTAAATGTTCAAAGAAATACATTTTAGCTCTTGATTTCTCAGGTATTTGGTGCTCAGTATATCAAACCAGCCCCAGCTTCAAAGTTATAAATTTCAACCTCAAAAATTCATATCAGTGTCATGTCTGGCTGCCAATCATCGTGGGTCCTTGTAGGAGGAGTGAAAAATGTTTTTCATGCTATGACTCACTTCATAAACAAAGCCAGTAAATGGAGCAAAAGATCTCTCAGCTTGAGGCAGCATGCTGCAGTAATGAACTTGGGATTTACGATTTGACGTCTTTTGTCTGCCTCCATCTCAGTCTCGAAATCTGATTTTAGTTGGTACCAGGTGTCGCTTTACGTCTCTGCATGGGTTTGTCTGTGTGTGTGTGTGTGTGTGTGTGTGTGTGTGTGTGTGTGTGTGTGTGTGTGTGTGTGTGTGTGTGTGTGTGTGTGTGTGTGTGTGTGTGTGTGTGCGTGTGTGTGTGTGTAGGTAGTGATTCACGCCTCTCCCAGACTCAGCTAGTGATAATGATTTAGTTTTGGAGCAGTACAGGTTGGCAATGACGCGGGTTGTCATGGCAACAGCATGCGATGGGCAACAGAAGTTGACCGTGTCACGTTGCAGACCTTCTGACAACGACACACACATATGTCCGAATCTCTCACTGTCTTTGTCTCTTACTTTCTCGCTAACACACACACGCACGCACGCACGCACGCACGCACACACACACACACACACACACACACACACACACACACACACACACACACACACACACACACACACAACTGTATGTCAAAGCTATATGCTGTCCAAACTTTAAAACTGTCTCAAAGAGATAGAGCTGTGAGATACAGCCACTGCATTAGTAGTAGCCAGCTATGTCACGCTATCATTGAATAATCTATTCAATTTGTAATACTATTTCCATAACAGGTGATATGTTGTTTGACAGAAACTGTGCCTGAACTTATTTGCTGGCTTTCTAAATATCTGTTGGGTTTGGAGTTAAGTTCAAAACTATTATGAGGCGTTCATACGCTAAATAATTAACTGAATAATCAAGAAAATAATGGGCACATTAATTGATAATGAAAGTAATGATTAGCTGCCCCCCTAATTAGCACATACCTGTACTCCTACTGAGATGTGAGCGATAAAGAGCACTCATATGTTGTTCTGCCCTCAATATCTCTATACGTTGAAGAGATGTTTAAGTTAACTTTTGAGATGTGTTTTCATTGTTTCATGCTCAAATGGGTGTGGTGCTTTTATTTTGACACCTGTAATGAAGCAGGAAGTGAGAAACAGGAAGTAGGAAGTTGATAGCTGCAAACTGCAGAGAGCATGATCACAGCTGTGTGGCAACTCATGTCTAATCCACATTAACCCTTTGTCTGTATTCCTCAGAAAACAATGGCTGTAAATGTTTTATGTTCTTCATGTGTTGAATGATTAAGAATGGTGACCTTTGTTAGGATTTTGAGGTAAATGTGAACATAGGCTGTTTATATTTAGCTGCTATCAATATTGCAGTTAATGAAGATGTTTTTTGTATTTTCTTTTCTAGTTTCACTCTGATTCAATGTTGTCAAGATGATTTAATTTGTATGCAGAAATTAAAAGGAGAAAGCACGCTTGCATTCCTGGCTCTTGAAAAGGAGTTTGGCTGGCTGTTTATCTATGTTAACACTTTGGAAGTAAAACACAGAGAGAACAGTACATACAGTGGTGTGAAAAAAGTGTTTGCCCCCTTCCTGATTTCCAATTTTTTTGCATGTCTGTCACACTTAAATGTTTCAGATCATCAAACAAATGTAAATATTAGTCCGAGATAACACAAGTAAACACAAAATTCAGTTTTTAAATGAAGGTTTTATTATTAAGGGAGAAAAAAAATCCAAACCCACATGGCCCTGTGTGAAAAAGTGTTTTTTTTCCTCCTGTTAAAACTCAACTTAACTGGTTTATCACACCTGAGTTCAATTTCTCTAGCCACATCCAGGCCTGATTACTGCCACACCTGTTCTCAATCAAGAAATCATTTAAAGTAGTGAAGTAGACCAAAAGATCCTCAAAAGCTAGACATCATGCCGAGATCCAAAGAAATTCAGGAACCAATGAGAAAGAAAGTAATTGAGATCTATCAGTCTGGAAAAGGTTCTAAAGCCATTTCTAAAGCTTTGGGACTCCAGCGAACCACAGTGAGAGCCATTATCCACAAATGGAGAAAACATGGAACAGCGGTGAACCTTCCCAGGAGTGGCCGGCCGACCAAAATTACCCAAAGAGCGCAGCGACGACTCATCCGAGAGGTCACAAAAGACCCCGCAACAACATCCAAAGAACTGCAGGCCTCACTTGCCTCAGTTAAGGTCAGTGTTCATGACTCCACCATAAGAAAGAGACTGGGCAAAAATGGCTGCATGGCAGAGTTCCAAGACCAAAACCACCGCTGAGCAAAAAGAACATTAAAGCTCGTCTCATTTTTGCCAGAAAACATCTCGATGATCCCCAAGACTTTTGGGAAAATACTCTGTGGACTGACGAGACAAAAGTTGAACTTTTTGTAAGGTGTGTGTCCCATTACATCTGGCATAAAAGTAACACCGCATTTTAGAAAAAGAACATCATACCAACAGTAAAATGTGGTGGTGGTAGTGTGACGGTCTGGGGCTGTTTTGCTGCTTCAGGACCTGGAAGACTCGCTGTGATAAATGGAACCATGAATTCTACCGTCTACCAAAACATCCTGAAGGAGAATGTCTGGCCATCTGTTCGTGACCTCAAGCTGAAGCCAACTTGGGTTCTGCAGCAGGACAATGATCCAAAACACACCAGAAAGTCCACCTCTGAATGGCTGAAGAAAAACAAAATGAAGACTTCGGAGTGGCCTCGTCAAAGTCCTGACCTAAATCCTATTGAGATGCTGTGGCACGACCTTAAAAAGGCGGTTGGTGCTGGAAAACCCTCCAATGTGGCTGAATTACAACAACTCTGCAAAGATGAGTGGGCCAAAATTCCTCCATGGCGCTGTCCTCAAACTAAGTATCTTTTTCTTCCATTATTTTAAGTGTATTCCCATTATGTCTAATCAGCATTTTCTCAGGACATATGTTTGTTTTTCTGTGCGCGTCAGCTTCCAACTGTTTCTTGCTTCGTTGTGAGTATTTTTTTGTCAGTTGTCCTATGTCAGCTGAGAAAGACATGGACAGCTCAGCAAAACCGAAAGGTCTTGGCATTGGACCACTAACCGAACTTTCGGAAACACTGATAAATCCAAGTGCCTACTAACATACAGTACAGTCCGTGCTATAGTCTGAGGTGATTAGGCTGTTCATTAGTACACCCCTGTTGCTCAGAGACAAACCCAAACACATGCAAACTAAGGCTCTCACTGTCTGTCACATTTATTTATTTTTTTTGCTCTTTTTCTCCATCCTTCGCACACTAATCTTTACCCCCTTGCTCACACAGTCATGTGTCCAATATCATCCACCTCCTGTCCAAATACACTAAATACAATCTAGCACAAGCTCTTTTTTACTCACACATCCCCAAAACTGGCAAAATTCTCATAAAATTAACAAGCTGTCCCATATAAAAAAGCAACACACACAAACATTTCAAATAAACAAATATACAAATGGGCAACATGCAGGCAGCAAGATCAGCATCATAATTTCTCAAATTTCAAGATAAAATGAATGTTTTTAAAACAGGTTGAAGACATATTCAATAAAATCCAGTATACAGTAGTGGTGGCTTCTGATATCATCATTAAATATACAAATGCATATGAGCTTTATTATAACCTACTACAGGTAAATGCACTGTCTATGGATAGGTACTGTATAAAAATCTATTCCATTTTCACTACATCATATTTAATCTTTAATGGTAATTTTAATTGTATTTAGACTTCTAGATTGATTTATAGTTTAGTTATACATTTAAGAAAAATTAAATAAAGATGAACTAAATTGACAATGAAACTTTTAGCCCAAAACCTTAAATCACATGTTGAAGAAAAATAAAATAAGGAGCACAAATGATAAGTTTAATTAATAAACAGATTGGAAAATAAGCAAACCCACTCGTGTAGTTATTGAGCTACACTGCTGTGATACGTCTGGAAGTCATTACTAATATCATAACTTGGCTAATTTGACAGCACTTGGAGAATATTTGTCCAACTATCATTAAATTAAATAAAATTCAAATGGGCATCATGGCAAAAGTCTGCTTGTGCGATAAAACACTGGCAGAAATGATCTATGATGACTGAACATAAACATGTGCTTTTATGGAATGTTGACTGTATTTTGTGTAAAACATCTGTCTGTTTAATAGTTATGTTCTCAGTGTTGGTTCTTCTGTACATGACAGTTTTGTTTACTGCTTCTGGTATGGTTGTGATTATATTATGCAGATTTGAACATGTGCTTATGTTTGTTATACTTTGTAAATCCTTCTACTTCTTCTGTCCTGTTGCTCACACACATGTGCCCCCATCTCTCTCTCACACACACAGACACAGACACACACACACACACAAAAACGCACAACCACAGACACACACACACACACTGCTGAGCAGAGCTGCTGACCTTAGCACTAGGTAGTAATGGGAAAGCAGGGCCAAGAAGACAGCGGCATCCTGCCTCAGTCTGGACAGGCAAACGATCAATTGATCCATCAATAAATCTTTATGTGCTATAGTGCTGTTCCCAATTGCTCGGTACTGTTGATCGCTCTTTCTCTCCCCCCATTTTTTTGCCTCCATCCCTGCTGTGCAGAAAATGCTACACAGCCGCACAAATATACAACACAAAAGCCGCCAGACACAATGATATTGGCATGAGTCTTTGCCAAATCTCATACATATTCAGGAAAACTGGGGACTTGTGTGTGTGTGTGTGTGTGTGTGTCTCTTGGCTACTTGAGTTTCTGCCTTAGTGCAGCAGGACTATGCATTGATAGATGGCTAAAGGCTCACTAACATAGACCCTATCGTACAGATATTCACTGTATTGCCAAGAAAAAGCCACAATGATGCATCACGTACACACTCTCTGGCAGCAGTGACATTTCTATTCGACCAGCAGGACCTTGAACAGCAACACACTGTCACGCTGTCTGAGCAAAAATATCACACTGACATGATGTAAATGTTTACACAGTAAATATTTCTGCATAAGCAAATACCAGCGGTGTGAACTCACATGGCTTGGTTTCAAGTCTGATGACTCAAATCTGATGACTTGAAACTCAAGTTGACAAAAACATAAAAGAAAACTCAGCTTTGACTTCAACATGAGTATGTTTAGCCTTTTGAACTCTTTATTTTCCCAACAATAAATCTAATCAATCTGTCAGCAGCCTGGAAATGAGGCAACATTCGGCATATAAGCATACTGAACTTTAATAGTGGTGGAAAGAAACATAGCAAATGTACTTGAATATTTCTATTTCATGTTACTTTATTTGACTACATTTAAAAGTAAATATTGAACATTTTACAGCGCTACATCTATCTCACAGCTTTGGTAATTAGTTATCATATTATAAACACAAAGTATTAATAATCTGAGTAAGCACTTGGTCTACAAGACTCACTGGGGCTAAAGTTATCTAGCGCCACTATTTAAGTCCTCTTTCATCTTCCCGCTGTTGAGTTGAACTTGATTCTCACAATTATGATCTACATTTAATGTGTGATGCTCACTGAAAAGCTGTTTATAGTTTTCAGCAACACAAAAAAATGTAGTTCCAACATGTGTAGCTGAGGCTCAGCTGTTGCTGTCTGTACTTAAAGTTTTTTTTACAGTTACTGGCACATTAATGTCGAACGGCAAACCGCTACGTCATAAATGTCTGGTTACAAAAAGTTAATCCACACCTTCAAACCAATCAGAATTGAGAACTTTCACAGTCTATGGTGAATTAGGCTTCCCGGTTTATAAAGCAGTTAAAATTACCACAGCATTTAAAAGCTGCAACATTAAGTGATACATGCATTAAACCGAAGATGCTATCCAATAATATATGTATTATTAAAATTCAGGATATAGTGTACATTTAAGACTTGCAAATAAATCACCCTGCCCAGAATTACAACTCACAAACTTTCATGTACAGTATAAGTGTGACCGGAATACATTTTAATTTGGTCAAATTGCACACATTGGTTTACGAAGTATATTTGGTTTCTGCAAAACAATCAAAGCTCAAGTTTGCTATGAAATAAGTAGTAGAAGGTAGTACGAGACTGTCTGCCTCGTATATATGGTAAGCTCTTTCTAGCTTTTGCTAGATGAGATGTTTGTTAAGATAGAACGGCTGGCCTCCACTTGAACAACAGCATACCTCTCTGTGTTTCTGAGACAACTGAATTCCAATTACCTTTGTGTTGTTAATTTTTTTCCAAGTCTCACAGATGAAATAATTTTGTTGGTAGTTCAGTTTAGAGAAAACGGTGGCACCGGTTTTATTGTCCAAGAGAAAAGCAGCAACAACTGTGTTTGTGTTTTTCCTTCATTTTAGAGCAAATTACTGTGATGTTTGTGTAGTGAATAAATGACAGTCGAGCTATTCTTCCTAGTTTGATCTATCCTCAGGGACCATTTGAAAGTCACATTCAAGGAGAAATGATTTACATAAATAAATTGCAGCTGCCGCCAGAAAGCCTCATATTCCAGACTTTAGTATCTTTAATGTTTTGAATAAGTAGATAAATATGTGCCGTGTGAGCTTCAAGACCCGCTGTTTTCCTTGTATGATCATTTATAGTCTATTTATGTTCCTCTGATGTATGGTCGTCAATAGAAAAATGAAAATGAGGTCACTGAGCGTTTCAAAGTGCCTCCTTTTCAAAGTGGAGAGTAATCAAATTTAAAAAGCCCCCGATATTTCAAAATGGCAACAAATTCTGAAGACTCAGCTGCTCCTTAATAATTTCATGTGTCCTGGTCAAATTGTATGTAGCCTATACACAATGTCCTGTTCCCACACTGCACAATTTGAGCTATCCAATCTTTCACTGCTCTGACTGTTGGAAAAGGTCAGGCTGACCAGTACAAGACAGGAAATGATGTACAGCTGTACAATGGACTCCCTAACAGAGAAATATGAAGCGAGGCATCGACTGATGGTATCTTCATGTTCTTTGACTCGGACCACCATCACTTCCTCTTTTCAAAATAGACCTGCAAGGCTTCTGATTGTTCTTTCCGTCTGATTTCACACATGGGTGCTTTCACATCCTCTAAAGAGCAGAAAATGAAATAGTGGGAAATGGTTTGCACAATGATTAAACCTTGTTATTGACTATTCTTACTACGTTCCATTTCCTTTGATCAGGTTATTCATAGAATTTTTTTTTTTTTTTTTTTCAGAAATGGGAGATATCCAAAACAGCTACCATGTCTTTCCAGTCTGACAGCCTGAAGTAAAGAGCATCAGCACAATGATTGTTGTACAGGTCCACTCAGGTACAAGATGGTTCTGAACAATCAGAGCACTTGCTATCTGTCTGTTGTGAAATTTTGCGTTGCACAGTTATGATTATTGAATTATTATATTTAACATTTTGTAAAATTTCAAAATACTTTTCTGGGCTCTGAAACATTTCTGTGGTGCCAATTAGATACATTTATCAGCTTTTCACTCTTGGGAGACTTAAAAGAAACAACCAGAGTCCCATTCCTTACATGCTCTTTTCAAAAGGAGGTCACACCAAAAATCTGTGAACTTTAAAAAAGAAAAAAAAAATCACTCATAAAGAGCAGCAAGAACAAAAAGAAAAACTCCAGTAGGGAAAGTGCACAGCCAAGGTCTGTCTGCAACATTTTAGTTTGGAAAAGAGCACCATTTTCAGAGCACTTCTAACAATCGCTGCCCTCAGGATCCGCCACAGGCATTCAGACTTTTCTCCCTCCAGCTCTCAACATTAAAATCTGCAAACAAACAAAACTGTTCCTTGAAAAACTTGATACAGGATACAAAATTAAATAATAAACATTAACAGGCTGCGGCCTTCTTTCCCATTCATCCATTAAAACTCTATCCCCGTGGGTCACATGGGTCCAGAGACTGCTCCAGTGTGTATTGAGCAGGAGGCCCCAGCAAGGGGTTTACTGTGTCTAGTTCTCCTTGTATATAAATGAGTCATTTTTTTTTATTTGTAAAAGTTTGAAAATAGTGACTACTGCCGCAAAGGCAAAATATACACTAACTTAATACGACAGTTTAATACAACAGACATCGGTTCAACCCATTATGATAACGTTGCACTGAGTCTGAGATCTTCAAACACACAAACATCCCTAAAACACAGAAACAACAGTCAAAATGAAAATAAAATACAAACCCACATTAAAATAAATCATAGTTTATTTTTAAGGATAGAGGTGGTGTAGTTAAAACGTACTATAAAAAGCATATTTTTAAGGTTCTCTTTATTGTCATATCATTGGTTGAATGATATGAACCATTTTAGACAATCTACATATGTTTTGCTTTCACGGTTAGTTTTGCACACAGATTGTCAGGTGGATAATAATTGTGCATGACATTGCATGGCAACAAATCTATAGTTTCAATGCAACTCTTCAATGACTCAGAGTAGTAAGAGCTTTAGGCAGTTTACCTCAAATAACCCACTGACCTGCAAACAAGTTGCTACAGTTGCCGGGGAAATGACCATGTAAAGAACGACAACTTTACCCTGACAAGCATCATTCAAGCATCCGAACCAGCTGACCTTTAAATGTGTCCTTATTACCTATGAATGCATGGAAAGACACAGTGCGCAGTGTTGTCTGCTATTGTTCAATGTTACAAAAACAATGTTGTAACATTTGCTATTTAACATTTGCCACTGACCTACGGTTTGCAATTATTATGTTTTTTTAAATGTACCTCATCTATATTGGAAATATGCTAATATTAATATGTTTACAATATAAACTGATGTTATACGCCTGCTCAGCATTAACGTGTTGGCTAAATTATTGTCAGCATAACATGCAATTAGGATATAGCCCAAACTATTGCTGTGGTTGCGCTACCAAAACGGCTATGGAAAACTTGTTTCAGTGTTTTGTTTCGTCTCAACACAAAGCTGCCGCCCTTCAAGAACTTGAATAAAATGATAGTCTGCTATATTTTGAAGTAGCTACCTGAGGGCACACTCATGAGCATGTGAACCATTAATCTCTTTCAGTTTCTTTTGTTTTTTAAAAACAGCTCCTGCAATTTAAATAAGTCAGAAATATTATTATGCTATTTTCACCTGTTGTTCTCAATTACTCATCTAAAGTGTATTTGTCCAATATCAGTCATAACACAGTCTTGCAAATGCTTCACAATAAATAGCCTTGTTAAGAAGGTTTCTGTCTCCTGAAATGCTGGAAGGGCTTTTAATTTGAAACAGAGACAGGAAGTGGTGTGTTTGTATTAACACATAATGCAGTAACTTTAACAGGGCAAATGGAAGCGGATCAAAATGAAGCTTGGTGGTGACATCGTAAATCCATCAATACAACTTAAATGTCAACAAACAACCTTTGACCATTTCATTTTTCTTTATTCGCTCTCTTGCATGACAGACGTTTTAGAAATGATTGGATCTTTAAGCAATTAAAAAAATATTAATTAATTTCAGCCAGATCAAAAGAACTATGAACATTTTATTTCCTCATTTGGAGAAAAAATTGTGTCGTACTGGTGCGCTCCAGCAGCACTACCACTACATGATTTTACATGATATACCTGATCCACCAATACCTAACAACACAAAGAATCTAAACCGGCTTTCGATTTACAAATTTTGATACTGCCGTGATACCGACACATTTTGGTCTAAAAGTATTGAGATTGATACACTGCCATAATCGGAATACAGATTCATAGATTGCTATTTTTCTGCCTCTTTACTTTGTGACTCAATTCATTCGATTGTTGCTTCCTTGGCGAAAGTTTTGTTTTTGGGTGAGCAGTGTTCATCAAAAACCTCTAGAGCTGGAGGCGAAAGCTGCTTTCTGTAGGGAGTGGAGGAAGAGGAAGGTGAGGAGGAGGTGGCGGTGGTGGTGGGTATGCTGAGCATGCTCAGTAATGCCTTGGGCCTAGAATGAAGCTCTGCTGACCTTGAGGGTGTCATATCGATTGATCGACAGTGAGGAGCTGCGTGTGCATGTGAGAGAGACAGAGGGAGAGAAAGATGGAGGCGTGCAACACCACCAAACAGGGAGAAAACTGAAACCTGCACTAATGATGAATCATTGATAAGTGGACAAGAGGGGACTTTCACCTTCCGTTTTTCTTTCTCTAAGCTTTTTTCGCTCTCTGTGGTGTCTCATTGTCTTTTCTCGTCTCGTCTTCCTTTCAATCTCTCTCTCTTTCTCACTTCTTTGCCTGCTTTCTCTGTTTTTTTCTCTCTGACTTCTCGTCAAATGTCAATTTTAACATTTGCTCTCTCCTCTTCTCCACTGTCTCTCACTTTCGACCACTTCACATTTACTGTTTCATTTCCAATCACTTATTTTTGTTTTGTTTTTTTCTCGGTCTTGACATTTCTGTCTTGTTCCTGCATCAGAACTTAGGTTTATGTTGACGGTTCCCTCTCTATAGGTGCTTCAAGGACAAGTATACATGTGCAAATGCTGCTACGTCTTTCCCGCTCTGCAATGCACTGTCTGATCTGTTTTCTCTTTAAGGAGTCTGCATTTAGTTTGGGACCATTGTTGTGTGTAATTTTGTGAATCGCATAAGCCTACTCTCATTCTTTCTCTGTTATCAGGTCTATATCTTTAGGTTTTCATTTTAGCAGCATTGCACACATTTTGTATACATTTGGGTATGACTGCCGGCACTATGATCATGTACACATGTGATTTGTGCTTAGATCATCTGTCTTTTAAAAAGGATCTTTATGTCAATAAAGACTGAACAAATATAACTTTATATCTTTCCCAAACCCTCGCACTTCATTCACCACTGATATAAACAAACCTCCAGTACCCATATTAATTGTGTGTAAATACATCAGTTTAAACAAAAGATTACCCAATTTGTGGCCATGGGGACTTATCCAGAACACAAGTCCAAATTTTGTTCAGGGAAATGCAGCCTTTAGTGTGGTATTCTCGGCCCAGACGATGTCGCAGACCACACAATTAGACTCACCAAACCTGATTTGCTTTCTCTCTCTGGCTGTATTGATTTGGTAGGTTTAGCCTTATTTGGGAAGAGGCTGGACCTTAACTGATACTGACAAGTACTACAGAGACTAAAAGGGTTAGAAATTTCACCCTTCAGTGTCTCTATCTTAAATTCAAATACTACAATGATCCTGCAAACTAAAAGTGGCTAATAAATTGTGTTTTTTCTGATCATTCTGGCTTCATTGTGCGCCTGAAAGCACAACGTTTATCAATACACAATGTCACAGTCAATCTGGACAACACAGCTCATTGTTCTCAAAATGTTCACAACAAGGATTATCTGGAATAACTGGGATATACAGTAGTTTATATACAGACACACTATAGCTACATTTTTCAATGTTTTTTCAATGCTATGACCACCACTGATGAAATTTCAGTCAGCTCCATGGTAAAAGGAAGACGACAAAGACGTCAATTCAATGCTTACGCAACTGTAACATTAGATTTGAAGCTATTTCTCCTATAATCAATACTCACACAGTCGATATAATGAAAGTGTAGAGTTTGCCCTCAGACTTTTGCCATGTTTTCATTCAATGTTTTAGTTATATGGCACACCATTTTACACGCAAAGCTGGTCCAGGCAGCGGTGCATTTAGCAGCTAAAGAAACAGGCTGGAAGAGACCAAAGCAGAGCAAAAAGGTGGTTTGTTGTGGATTCACACAACTCACTGTGTCTGCTGGATTTTTAAACAAGTACGTGTTTTCTGACATGCTTGCCATTACTGCATAAGGTGATAATATTCAATTATCACCTTAATTATCACCAAAATTGGGCAAAAAAAAGGCTTAACATGGTAGCAAAGGATAAAAAAAAAAGGAAAGAACGCCCAATACATCAGCTATGCTAAATCTACATTCACTCTCTCAACACCATCACTATCCAAATGCTTAATTTTACATTGAAGCCTACTTAGGTACTCCCATCTGCCAACACAAGAACACACACAACTACTGTTTATACAGTACATAAAATCATCCTGTGTGTGTATAGAAGCAGTGAGGAGATCGTGAGAAGAAACCTGTACCAAATGTTGTCCATGTGTTATTGATGAGAGAGGAGAGGAATAATGCGGTCAATATTAATAATGTAAACCAACTTCAGCTTTTTGCTCAACTATCAGAAAGAGACGGTCAGCAATTCAACCCGGGTCAGTGAGGTGTGCTGTGCTTTTTCATCACCCTAACCTGTTCAATGGGACCTGACATGCTCATTTTCTGATCACAAGTTCACCATCATCGTCAGCACTGACTGTCTTCATGGGGGAGAGTATGTCCGTCTGTGTGCACAAGTGCTGTTTGCTTTATATTAGTGCTGGTAATGTGCTGCCATCTGTGGTTATATTTCTGTTGTTCAGATGAACTTTGGTCATAAGTTTGGTAAGAAATATGCAGAAATTTCAAACAAACAGCGAGTATGTGGGCACAATTTTTGCTGTGCCTTAGTAACATCTGTGTTAACGTCAGTGTGCTCTGCCTGCACTGTTCATACGGACACTGCCGTCTCTGAGTCTCTCTCTCCACACAGTCACCCCAATGTCAACATGCTCCAGGGCACATACATCTGGATGTATATGGAGCATGAGGACGGGATCGTGTGGGGAGAGGAAGGTCGAGAGTGGAAAGAGAGAACGATGAAGACTCAAGGGGAGCGATCAGAAGGGAAAACCATAATGTGACCTCAACATCCTACACATGAATGGAAGAGCGTACACATGCAAAAAAGCTTAGAAGTACAAGAAACACACACACACACACACACACACACACACAGTATATACTGTATATATGATGCCAAGAGGCATTAAAGAGCTCATTTCACTCAGAGCAACCTCATTCACCTCTGCTGGAGAAACACAAGACCATAAATATGAACACACAATGTATATACTACTGCATCCCTCCTCTCTGGAAGGCCATAAATCAATCACTGCCAAAACACTGCAGCTTACAGTGTCACACACATAAATGAACACACACACAGTGATACACATGTATTAAGTCTGCATTCACTTTTTGGTTTGCTATTTTGAATGTCAAATGTGGACCTTCACTGCATCAAACGCTAATGGCTCAAGTAGTGGCAAAAAGCAATTTATTCCGGAAACAACCAAATCTTTAAGCAGCACAAAATTACTTCCTCAGGATGTTGAATTCCTGGGTTGCTTGTTATGAATGTATTGTGTTGTTTTTTTTCAACCAAACTGAACTAAAGTCAACTAAATAGAAGACACAGAAAACAGTTTCTACACCGAGCTTATGTAGCTTTCGGATTTTCACAACAAAATCAACACAAATGTCTTCTTTATGACAAAAATGAGCCAGTCAAAATCAAAAATGAGCATCTGTCTGCATGAGGTTCTCTAGCTGCTGTCTATAGTTACAGCATAACCATCGTTACATGTATGGTATGCAGCAATGGAAAGACTGATGGAGGTGCAGTTCAGTGGTTATTGTTAGTTCACAAAAAAATTTAAAATATCAGCCAAGCATCAAAATCAGACAAACAGAGACAAATCTGTTACAGCCAGTCAGTATAATAAATACTACAGGGGACGGCAGATTAGTTACAACTTGTAGCCATTGCAGAAGTCGCACATTGTTGAAAAGGAAACTCTTCAAAAAAACGTGGCAAAAAAGATAAAGATGTGTGTGTTTGTGGAGGGGTCAGGGGCTTCAACAATGGCTACCACAGCAACTACTACATGAGAAAGACTATGAGAGTCCATTTTAGTCCACATGCATGTTATTCACCAGCAAGACTGAAACCTAATGAAACTCCATCAAATAGCAGCAGCTTCTGCCTGAACAGGATGGATTCATGGATGCATGATGGTCAAAGACTTTCAGAGTCTTGAGTCCATTTAATTTTTTTACATCCAGCTATCCTACCCTGGACTCCTGAAATTGTCCCGAGTAGTATAAGGAAGTATCCCACAAGATTAAAGAGTAAAGCTGGATTGTTATTATGAATGCTGATGCAGTTTGCTCTGTGTCATGTTGTATATAACTAATAAAGTATACACCTTTTGTTTGTTTAACAGCATCAAAAAACATGAATAACTTACATTTTATTGTCTCCAGTAAGTTCCTGTATTTTGGAAATAATATCAGGTGATATCCAAGTCATCTCTGGTTTTTGTGTGTTTTATATTGAGTCTTTGGATGGTGTTTTTCATGTATCCATGAAGCCATTCATATCAAACTTAAACTGCCCAAATGTTTTGATCTAGACATCCACAAACAGCAGTTTGCATCATTTTCTACAATACAGGATCTATTCATACATTTGAATACATTAATCCTCGACTGCATATCCTCCCATAAATGATGGCTGCCATAGTTGGAGGTAAAAGTCAGGAGTCTTACCTTTGATGCCAAACTTAGAGTTTCCTCCGAACTTGAGAATAACCAACATGATAAGGAAACCAGTGAAGGCTACAGCAGCGATGCCCACCACCACGTACACCTGTACAGTGAGAAAGCAGAGTTATAAATCTACTGGAGATGCAAGCAGACACACTGACAGCCACACAAGGCACAATGCCAAACACAGCACAACAAAAGGTACAGGCATATCACTGTTCGAGAAAGGCCGGTTCTCTAAAGCACTGCTCCATCTTCAACGTGTTGGGTTTATTCAATTACATCTAACATTATAAAAAATAGATCCAGTTCAGGTGGTTCTAGACAGGTAACACAAATAAATAAATAAATAAATAAATAAAGGGAAAACAGCTACAAACAGCAAACAACTAACAGAAGCAATCAGCAAAGAAACAGAGCTGTAGGAAAACAGTGAGAAGTGACTTACAGCGACTCGGTCCTCAGGTGGTTCCACAGAGGGGCCCTCTGTTGATGCAGGAAAGAGAGAGAGGAATAAACAGAAGAGCCACTCAAGAAGTGATTTGTGGCCAAGTGAAGAACAGTGTTTTACTCTTTGTGATTCAAACATACAGTTGTTTAAATTATTGTACAAGAACACATTATATGATTTATAGTCATTTAGCCGTTTGTTCAGGGTGTGAATTTAGTTCAGGGTGGTTAGTATCCTGCCCTTTGCTGATTGACTGCAATTCCACTGATGATTGACGGATTGACTGCTCCTCATCCTGTAAGTCTTTTCTCTTGTAAGTCATCAATGATTAAGGATGAAGTTGAGCCAATGTCTAACCTCCTGCTTGTCCAGGTATGAATGCACTCGGGTTTTTTTTTTTTTTTTTAACTTATACTTGGACTAACAAGCCCCAAATTGCAATATGAGGACACATTGTATCCTTTTTTCCATGTCATTGGGTCATCAACCTGTGAGAACATACATACATTATGTAAGTAGCCATTAAGTGCTAATTTGATGACCCTTTTTTACAGCGTTTCTGTTTTATAATGAGTCGCCTACAAATAATAAAATCTCATAGCGGACCAGATTGATGGTCACTGCCATGACGTTAAGTGTTTTGTATTTTGAAGTCTCTCTGAAATTAAAGACCCCTTTTTTTAATTTGATGGCATATCTGTCATCATCACTGTAAACAACATAAAAGGTGTAAATGGAAAACCTGACAGTGTAGCCACATTTAAAGAGGGGCTGTCAGTTAATTCAGCTGTGTGGTTTGTGAGGAGTGAGCGGATAAAAGACGTGACAGTACCTGTGGTTAGATCTGCAGGAGGGAGGTGTTGGAGAAAGAGACAGACAAATTAGGTCCCAAACATTAAAAAAAATACATATTTCTAGTTTTTAAACATGCACTTCATAAATAATATTGTCAATCATGCCTGTTCTTACTCTTTTTTTCAAAAACATAATGACTACACAAACACAATACACAAACCAACAAACAACATATATTTAACATGCATAACATCAGAAAGAAATCATAACAACATCAGGGCCACAGTGTGGAACAAAAGACATCACATCAACCCTAATCCCTAGCTGCAAGGATGTGTAGGTAACGCACCCTCAGCAACTTCAGAGAAAAAAGAGAAAGAGAAAGATTTCTAAACTGTAATTTGTGTTAACTGATGAAGATGATGTTCAACATAAAACCATTGATCTAAAAACACTGACACTGCATAGACTATGAATTGAACTGAATGTGTTCCATTCAAAATTCTACATTTGAATAAAAGAAAATTTCCCTCACCATAATAAAAGGGCTCCTTTTCTGTTCCTGCACATTGGGGCAACAACAAAAAGTTACATTTAATAAAATATTCCCTTTGATCAAATACTTCATAGAAAGTACCTGCATACTAAATTTAATAATTCTCATCTTTGTCCAAATCGCAGGTTTGGTTGCTCCAGATATAAACTACATGCCAATTAGTGTTGATTAGTGAATAGTGATGCTTTTCAATATCTAAAAAAATTTAAGTGCTGTTTTCTAAAGCGGATTTGTTACTTATATTGATACTGTTAAGCCAGGCTCAGACTCCAAAAATTCAGCCCAATTTTGCCATCCTAAACAAATTTCCAGTGTTGGGCCTGAATATGAATGTTGAAAGCAAAAAACAGGCCTTGCAGTGTAACATAATTGAAGAACAGCGATGTGGTATCTCAAACGCCACGCCACGCCTCAACAAAAAGTTAATGGCACTTTGATTGCCTTCTCTGACATAGTCACCATCGTGAAAGACAAAAACATTATGTTGTCTAAGCCCGGCTTTATTCTGCATGTAGCCACCTTACTGTATGACACACAACGCTCTCTGTCTCCGTCAGACACACACAGTTATAAAGATCCCTAACAGTCCATCCATTATCTATACCCGCTTTATCCTGAACAGGGTATGGGTGGGTGGGGGGTGGGGGTGGGGGGGGGCTGGAGCCTATCCCAGCTCACTTTTGGGCAAAGGCAGCGTACACCCTGGACAGGTCGCCAGTCCATCACAGGGCCAACACAGAGACAGACGGAAACAAAGACCCTCACAGTCACTGCAAAATCAATTTCTTCCATTTCCTCATTGTTTTCAAGGGCTTTTTAGCACTAAGATAAAAAAAAATAATAATAATAATAATTAAAAAAACAACAACAATGCACTAAAGGCCAAAAAACATTGGAAAGTTAAATCAACATACAAAAAAAACTTGACTAAATGATGTGTTTGTTATTGAGTGTCCCACTGATTATTTTCTCAATGAATAAGTTAATTATTAAGGTCTAGAAATGGCAAAAAAGAAGCAAATTGTAAAAATTTATAAATGGGAAAGGGGATTTATGTTTGAAATGTTTATAACAATACTCATTTGTTACTTTTCAGTTGTGCAAGTGATGGATTTAATTTAAGATCTGAGTTTCAGCTCTTTGTCTTTAAAATAATGTTCCATTTTTTTCTGTCTATAGTAACTTAATCATAATGGTGTGAAAACAGAAAATGAAACATTGTGTGGTGTTACTCCTCACCGTCGGGCTTGTGCATGAAGTGAGCCTCCACCTCCTTTCGGTCTGTCCCGTATTTGTTTTTGGCCACCAGTGTGTAAAGCCCGTTGTTGAGGTGTGTGGGGCTGTCCAGCTGCAGGCAGCCATGGTACTCTCTCTCTGTGACGTCATGGATCATGGTCATGATGTAAAGCCCCTCCGTCACTGCCTCACCTTGCAGAAACCATTGTAACTGCGGCTCCGGGTTTCCTACGAAGGTAATGACAATACAATAGACTCAGTGACGTTGACTGGTTTAATATTATTTTATAAGCAGTCATTACTGTGTTTTAATGAGCATCAAAGTATCCTTACAGGAGATTAAGTGGATGTCTCATACCTGACACACTGAAGGGAATGCACCAGTGATGGTCTGGGATTGCGTCACTCAGCTTCATGATCTTTGGACGAACTGTGTGTAGTTGAGAGAACAGACAGTTTAAGAGCAACAGTGTGAAATACAAACAGAAGATAAGGCCAAATGTAAAACCGGCGAAGCATGCACAAACACTGATTAAAAGATAAGGAGAACTGTAACCTTCTCATGCTTTTAATTCTCTGTTTTAAATACTGCACTACATGGACGCACACCTTAACAGATTAATTTATACAGAATTACAGGTGTTTGCAGAGGGTAAACGTACAAAGTATGTTCAGCAGCAGAGAGGACTCCTGCTCCCCAACAATGTTCGCAGCTGTGCAGCTGATCTTGCTGTTGTGATTCAGCGACGACAGGTTGTAAAGTTGCAGCAGTGACATCTTGCCAGACGTCTCAATCTGAGTGAGAAAACCAATCCATACATCAGCAGGATTCAGTTTTATCCCCAACACATGCAATAAATTATTGCTTACATGATGATGACACAACAATTTTATCAGAGGATTTCTGTATATTCCAAAATGTGTGTCATGGTGATGTTGTTTGAAACAGCCAGGACAGATATTCTATCATGTTTGGAAAAAGTTTGACCTTTAAATCTACGCAGATCTTTATAATGCACTAGTTTGTTTAGTTGAACATGTTCATGATATGTGGTAAAGAATGGGAAACACTAGATTTAGCTTATAATACCAGTGAAATCATCATATTCATGACAATTTACACAGCAGGCATCATAAATCAAACTAAATCAGTTTGTCAATCTGTTAACAGTAAACCACTGTAAATGGTTTACAGTTGTTGGACATTAAATTGAACCCAGCACTAAACAAATGACAGTAACAAGCCTACTTCAAAAGTTTGTCTTTTAGGGTAATTTACTTTGGGATGATTTTACTATTCTGACTACAAAATACAATGTTTAGGATACCTTTTTAATTTATTCGCATAATACATCTACGTAATCAAGTATCAGTACCTGATGGTATCCGGGAATTATTATTGTGATTAATTCATCCATCAATTTAGGTTTTGTCGTTGTTTGCTGTAAATACCCAAATTAGAGAAAATGCCCGTGAAGATTTTCTGGATCCTAAGTAGATGTCCTCACATTGTCTGATTATCAGGCGAACAGAGAGACCAGTTTATTATCGCTCTAAGTTGCCGGTTTGTTCGGTACAGATATGAACACCAATAAATCCTCCCTTCCTGAGGTTTGTAATGTTCAGTTTACCTTGAAACACATTCAGAGAAGTGTTGATTGAACTTAATGTCCCTGCGGACAGCTACAGATATCATTCTGTTCAGCTACAACTGAGATGTTTAACTACACTGAAACTCACTGATATAAATGAGGGTAGAATAAATATTAGAAACACCTGTCAGTTTTATGTAATACAACTCAACAATACCACAAACTGCAGCCTCGAACAGGATCATGAAGTTGATTAAACACTTCTAAAACAGAGCCAACAAAGATGAAGCTTTAAGAAGATGAGATTTATTGCAGGATTGTTGCACTTGATTACATTAGTCTTAAAGTGGCAACGAAGGCTTGAAACCAGCAAATGTCATGCACATATTTTCTTGAAAAATGCTAGAAAAGATGAGAACAAATTGTCAAAACTGATTAACTAGTTGATTCATTCCAGCTCTAAAATGTGATAAAGCATGTGTTAGAGTGTGTGTGTGTGTGTGCGTGCGTGTGCGTGCGTGCGAGTGTGACCTAACCTCATAGTTGGGGACCACTGCCATTTTCCAGATTAGCTCAGGTGAGGGCACACTAGAGGATGTACAGGACAGCTTCACATTCTCCCCCTCCATTACCGTCACTGTGGATGGGCTCAACGTTACCACGGGAACCTCTACATACAACCAGGGAGCGGGAAGGAGAAGAGGAGGATGAGGCGAACGGAGGATATGGAGAGAGAAGAGAGGAGGGGGGGGAGCGAGGAAAGGAAGGAGGCAAATTTAGGATTCAAGGCCAACGCTTGTCTTTTCAGTTGAAACACAAGGCACGTAACAAGCGCGACAATAAGAGTGGAAGAGCAGGCAAACACACACCCACTACCACAGAGTGAGAAGAAAGACCAACAAAGAAAAGACCTCGAATTCAATCTCCTTCTCTCTCGCGCTTTCATTTAAGCACACTCACCCCAATCAAACAGTCAGACAAAGAGACAGAGTTCAAACAACACAGTGATGGTTACACTGATTAATAGTGCATGTCTTCAGCAGCCCGAGCACTAAATTGATTGGACATAGTCTGACGCCTCTGTCAAAGCAAAGACACTGGTGAATCTGTGTGTGTGTGTGTGTGTGTGTGTGTGTGTGTGTGTGTGTGTGTGTGTGTGTGTGTGTGTGTGTGTGTGTGTGTGTGTGTGTGTGTGTGTGTGTGTGTCTGCACAGCTGACCAGGAGGTGACCTGTGCATGACCAATCAGACTCAATCAGAGTCTTGCCACCCTTGTCTCCTGTCCAATAACTTCTATGAAGACATAAGAGAAGAGAAGAGAAGAGAAGAGAAGAGAAGAGAAGAGAAGAGAAGAGAAGAGAAGAGAAGAGAAGAGAAGAGAAGAGAAGAGAAGAGAAGAGAAGAGAAGAGAAGAGAAGAGAAGAGAAGAGAAGAGAAGAGAAGAGAAGAGTTGACAGCTACTGGACAGATTTCTTATCAAACCCTCTCCTCTCTCCTTCTCCCTTCCTCTCCCAACCTCTTCTGTCCATCGGCAGAATGCTTATCACCAGGGCAACCCACTTATCACTACAGCAACCTACTCAATCACCATGAGATGCAGTAAAAAAAACAAAAAAAAAAAACAGTCATTTCAGTGGTGGCAGGCCAGATGCCATATCAGAACCACATATCTTAACAGGCTCTCAGTAAATCAGCTTTCTCCTGCCACTACAGCCAGCTACAGGTCACATTACACAGACTCACACTTCCCCACCACAATGAAGCCAGGAAATAAGAATAAAAGCTCTGGAAAACACCTTGGTTTTAACGTAAGTTCAGTACTCATGATATGTCGGTCCACAGGAAATCATTCCCACATTTTATTATTTACGAGCACAGCTTTTTCTCATCCTTTAGCTGCATGGATGTGTTCGGAATCAACAAGAGGGATTGCAGAGGAGTTTTTTTGTAATTAGCAAGGTAGATGAGCCTGTGCCTGCAACAACACGAGTCATCACCTGGAATGATTTCAGTATTATGTGCTTCAGAGTTTGGCCGGCAGTGTTGCAGCCCACCTGCAGCCAGATGTTAACATATAAAAATACTGGTAGAGGCTGAGCCAACAATTAAAAATGTGTTAATGTACAACATTCCTGGTAAATATGAGGGAGCCAGAGACTGTTGAAATTAGTCCTTTGACTTAACAATCCCAACTCATGGTCTGGTTTCCAGCGTCTAGTTGTATCACACTGTCTTCATTAGTAAATGGAGTTTGCTCAGAGGTCGTTGAAGGTGGTTCTGCTGACAGGCGAGCTCAGTAGCTGTTTAGATTTCAGCTATACCACTTAAAAACATCTCAGGGAAAAGTCTGAGAACTTTAAATTGATATGTTTGGGGATTTGTGACTACGACTGAAACTGAAGAATAAGTTTGAGCCAACAAAATGATAAATAAAAGTGCTATGGATAAAATCATAGAAGCTACAGAGCTCACATGTCTACAGATTCAACTAGATCTATGACTAATCGACTTTGATGTAATTGTTTCTCATACTCTGTAAAAGGTCAAGTTGTTTTTCTATTACTTTGTCAATAATTGGTCACTTTGGTAATATATCGGTGCCAAATTAAAGGGAAATTTAGCATAAAGTGTCTCAGTGAAGTAATGGTTCACAACTACATTAACTACACAGCACGCCTTGACTCTTTAAATCCAGATTGCCTTCATTCACTGGGTGCATGCACGATGAATGGGCTTTGAAGTTTGAGCACAGCATCAGGAATATGCCCAGGTGATGTGACATTGAATAACTGCTCACAGCTCATAGCGTAAAAGGAAAACATCCATTGCTCTCTAGATTGAAACCTCCACCCAATGCACCACAGAATACTTCAGCGTCATTGTTGGAGGTGGCATTGTTGTCAGCACTTTTAAAGGCCACAATAAGCACTAACATACCGATGTTTAGAGAAGTGTTAACATTTATTATATAACCCTTATTCCTATCCAACACGCAGATGTGGTGCTTTCTGAGGAGAGGCAGGAGCAGGCAGGTGAGAGAGAGATTTGTGACAAAATATACATAAGGGAGAGGGAGGAAATGTGCCAGAGAGTCACACAACACAAAATCTGACCGTGAGTTTCCCTCTTTGATTGTCCTGTTGTTTAAGCACAGCGAAGCTGTCAATGCATTACAAGAGGGATTCACAAAAGAATGCCGAGACAAAGGAAGGAGGATGAAAAGGATTGACATCTGTTAATGATTACTGATTTCTCGCCAGAGATTACAGTCGATCAGATTGACACCTGGAATTCTCTGAATCTGACATCAGATCTTTTGAAGGTTTTGATTAACTCAATCTGTCGGTCTTTTTTTATTTTTTTCAATTATAAGGACATTTCAGTTAGGTTAGGTTAGGTAGTTACTTTATTAATCCCCGAGGGGAATCTTTTTTTTTTTTTTAAATAAAAAAATTAATTACTTTACTTTACTCCTTTACAGTTACTTTGGAAAGTTATATTCTTGTCTATTTCAACCTGACAGCATTTATCTTCTTTCTCTTTGGCCTGAAGATGATTTTCTGTATTTAATTAGGTATATTTGGAGTCTGACCAGCTCAAACCTACCCCAAGTAAGAATGTTTATATTTTTGTGTCAAACAAATTATATTCAATGATGACATTTTTTTTACATGTTCAAAGCAACCTTTAAAATTCTGACTTTCTCACAGTATTTGGCACAAGGCGAGACTGCTACAATTCACCTCTCCGCATAAAGTACACACAACTTCGTCCCCTGGCACCGTGCTTAAATTGTGAAGTGTGAAACGTTATAATAGACAGAATATTTAGACAGTCATCTGTTTCATCAATGTAAAAATAGTATTCTATCTTTACACACAATGTTTCCATCCCATTGCCAAAATCTTGGCACTTACTTTCTTCTTTTCCCATAAAGCTGACTTACTGAACTGCTTTGACCAGCTCTGCCCTTCTGTTTTGGAAGCTGTACTCCATTTCAATTTCAGCTGAATTCTTCCATTTGCAAAACTTTACACCTAAATGACAGCAGCGTGGCTTTAAAAGGAAGTCAGGAGAGCAAAGGAGGATAGCACTAAACGTCATGTCCATGACTTTTAACATCAACAAAACCTCATAAAACATTATGGTTAGAAGTTACAAATACCATGCTAATCTGCTTCTGTCAGTCTGCACTGTGTTGACATTCTTCATGCATTGTGCTTCTTAACTTCTGTGTTGATTCATATTATTATTGCAGCTTTGTTGTCTTCTTTAATTCCTTGTTGTGTAACTTATAAATGAGTGGTCTCCTGACTAGAAAATTCCCGCATGTGAAGCATCTCCTGCCAACAAACATCGATAGGAGCCATCTGGCCTCCTTGGTTGGTCTGTGCTGCCATTTACTGCTTGAGTCTACATGCTGTATCTTTAGTTTCCATATATGACTGTTAAGAGGACAATACACAAAGGGAAGTGTGAACAATTAACTCACAGATAAAGCGCAAAGAATAATCAGTTGGAGATGGAGCAACAAAGGGAGAGGAAAAAAATGAGAACTATTAAAAGATGAGATGGCAATAATTAAGATAAATAAACAGATGAACTGACAGAAACACAAAAAACGTAGAGGAAGACAGATGAAGACAGAGTGCCCCTGTGTCTGGTAATCCATCTGCTGTTCTTTCCACAGCACATGGAAAGTAGCACCTTTGCCCGGGACAGCTGGTTTCAGTTTTTCACATTTATGCATTTTGAAGGATTCAGCAGAAAAAGCTAAAAGTTGGTGCTCTTCATACTTACCTAAAGTAATAGCACAACAGATGGACTTGTAAAAGGGAATTGTACAAGAGTGTAGAGTTTTATTCAAAAGTTGTATTCGTCCCTTTTAGTGTTTTAATCACCCCATTAGCAAACAACCGAGTGGGACCATTTTAACACCTACAGCTATTTGAGCATTTTTGCTGAGTAACACAGTTGACTTGTTTTCACATTGCACAGGCACAGGACTGCAGAAACTTCAGAGCAGCACTTCTTAGCAAAGTTTTGCATCGGTCAGCAGTGGTAACAGTGCACACATGCCAGCCTTTTGGGGTGGAGCTCCAGCAGTAGACAGAGAAACAGAGAGAGAGGCATATGAGGCTGACCTCAGAGATCAGTGTCAGCCCGAGGGCATCGTTGGGCATTTCCTCTCTTTTGTGCCTTCCTCATAATGTCAGTCAGAAATGTTCAGTCATACAGACAGAGGGACGTACATGAAGCAGACAGATAGATGGAAAATTAGAAATAAAGAGGAGGGACGACGACCAGAGAGAGGGAGGCCAGCCTGTTTGGCCAGACTGAGAGGTCTTTTGGTGTATCACTGTTAGCCCTAGGGCATTATTTGGCACCCCCCCGCCCCTCAATGTCCTCCTACTCATATGTCACTCTGCCAGGGGGTCCCCCGCCCACCTCTCCTGGGGCCCTGCCGTAACTGTTCTAATGCCAAAAATAACCTCTGCTAATGGAGGGGAGGCAGAGGGGATAGATCAATAGGAGTTATCAATGACATTGTTAGCTTCCTGTAAGCTAACTTATTGTTTGTGTCCTTAGCGTCCCGATTGCCCTGAGCTATTTTTGACCAGATCATCTTCTCTTTCAACAACAGATATTTCAAATACTTTTAGAATCATGTTTTGTTTAGTAAGTGTAAAAAAAAAAAAATCAAGATTAGATCCCAATTTATGCTTATAAAGACGTTTTGACTGCTGTCATTAATCAAACATTTAGATGCCTTTTTGTTTTCACTTTATAAAAGCAATTGTTTCTGACTGGACTCACCCCCACCCCCACCCCCCCCCACCCCCACCCCACACACACACACACACACACACACACACACACACACACACACACACACACACACACACACCCTGAAGGCTTGAACCACTTTCATTTGTTTACTTGGATCAAACTCAAGCTCTAAATTATTAGCATCAAGTGTCAATTTAAGCCAGATACATGCTGCCAAAAACCAACAAATCCAAAGACTGAGAGCAGGTCAGACTCCGACTTTCAGAGACAGTTCAAGCAGTAATTTGACCCTGTTTATGAACAGAAGAGTGTCCAAAATAGAGAGAGTCATGAAAAATTCATAGAATAAAGCATCAATTAACTGCCGACATTTATACATTGAAGCTTGACAAACACTCCCATAAGCAAGCACATTAAAGGGCTTGTGGTCTGTGGAAGTCTGTCCTGGAGCGACAGCGAGCTCGCTGTTTAGCTTGACATTACACTTGCCTTGTATGCACTGTTGAGGTTACTGGGCATAGCATTTTCAGTTTTCAAAGTATTTTCTGATTTAATCTTTACAGGAATACAAAATATTATTTCTTTGCAACTTAAACAAATACATGTTCTCTCATTTTTTATATAATCAAATCTGTGAAAAATGTCTTTTATTGCTCATAAAATGTAATTACTGCTGTTGTATTTAAGTACTTTCCATTTCCATAAATCCAGAAAATATTCTTTCCTAGACGAACAAAAACGTGATGATTCAGAGAAAAAGGAAATGAAATCTGCTGCGTGACAGCAGGTCACTGGTGCTATAGGACATATTGCAGATGGTCTTTATAATACTTCATTTTACTGTGATGCATGCAGTGAATTTTCTCCACTCAGCATCTTTGAGACTCACTGATGTCATCTGTGTGTTGAATTACACAAATGTTCCCTCACAGTATAACATCTTTCTGCTTCTATATTGTCCTGTACGGAGACCTTTCTGTGCTTCTGAGCAAATGTCTCAGGTGACTGTAACCCGTCTATAAGATGACAAAACGCTCACACATTTCTCTCTCCTTGTGGCAGCTAATCTATGCATTAAATGAGAAACCTTCCAACAGGACAAAGATACATCAGCCTGTTTAGTGTTGATGGCACGCAGCAGAAACCAAACTACATTTTGAAGTCCTATTAAAGCAGGGCTCTCAGTGTGCATGCATGCATGCTGTCATTTAGTCATTTGTTTGCTTGTTCATGTGTAAGACATTGCAGCTTTCTGCCCTGTACAGTGTCTGGGGAAATTACGATATGCAGGCTAAGCACAGGTCAGTGTAAGTGAAATACAATGTGTGTGAAGCATCCTCCCTGCAGCCGGTGGAAACTCGCATACCAGCAGATATACGTTACTGATTACTGCAGTGGCTGTAGTCAATGCATGAATTGTATTCTTTGTCCAGTTATTCTCTTAGGTGTGAATAACAAACTTTACTTTCTCCAGTAATTCAACCCCCACACCCGCCAAGAACTGACAGAAACACTTGTCTTACAGAAACAAGGTTTATATTGCACTTAAACACACACACACTTTCGCACAAACACACAACTGTGTGCATAAATATAGATGTGTCACACACATGCAAAATTCACAAGAACACAAAATCATAAAAGATTTGGAAGAATCTTTGTCCAGCAAACTATGGCTTTTTTTCTCCAGGTGCTTCAACGCTTTGCACTCTTCTGTAGCTTCTGAATGTTTTTTCCAGCTTCAGTGTGTGTGTGTGTGTGTGTGTGTGTGTGTGTGTGTGTGTGTGTGTGTGTGTGTGTGTGTGTGTGTGTGTGTGTGTGTGTGTGTGTGTGTGCGTGCCCTTACCACAGTTAGGTAATGTCAGACTGGACAGCAGCTTGCGTTCTCCTCCATCCTCAATGCAGTGCAGCTCCTGAGTGTCTGCTTCCTCTCCTAACCACAGCTTGATCCACATGTTCTCACAGGAGCAGTGCAGAGGGTTCCCTGTCAGGATCCTAGACACACACACACATACACACACACACACACACACACACACACACACACACACACAGTCAAGAACTGGGAGGAACAGTGGGTAGCGGAGCGAGAGAGGAACAGAAATTTTAAAGAAAGTAAGCAATAGCTGAATTGTAACTATATGATTTCTGCCACAGCACAGTTTGAAAATGCCTTAAAGGAATAGTTCAACATTTTGGGAAGTATTGCTTTGATGTTGAGATTCGGATTAGAAGGTTTATTCCACCATTGTGTCTGTACGCTAAAAATATAGCTACAGCCAGAAGCCTTTACTTAGCATAAAAACTGGAGACATGGGGAAACAGCTTGCCTGGTTCTGCCAAATAACAAAAAAAAACTACCTCCCAACACTTGTAAAGCTCACCAATTAACACATTATGCCTTGTTTATTTAATCTTGAGAAAAAAAAAACGAGGTAAATATGACATTTTGCTATTTATATGACTATTTCTTAGCTTGGCTTTGAGAAGTAACTGCCTGGACTCCAGAGAGTCACAATAAAAATGTTATGTAAAACAGCATCTTGTCATTTTCACACTTCCACACAGATTAAACAAGGTGGCGATGGTAAACTAATTTTGTTACCTTCGGGGAGAGCCAGGCTAGCTGTTGCCCACTGTTTCTAGTCTTTATGCTCAGCTAAGTCAACAATCTTGTCTTAAGCTTCCAATATAACGCACAGATATGACTGTGTTATCAAACTGTTCATTTAAACCTCCACAAAACAAAAATAAAAAAATAACCCAATTATAATCCTATTTGCCCCAATGCCAAACTGTTCCTGAAACATGCAGTTCTTTCAGTTCCACCAGGGATGAAAAATAATCTATTCAACACTATTCAACTCCATTAAACCACCATAACCATTGAAAGAAATGTCCAAACAATTAATAAATTGTTTAATTAATAAATGCAATGTGAAAAAGAGAGACGAGGTATTTTTGTGTTTACTGACAGGTGACACAGCCTGTCAGCTGATCTCAGTCTTTCAGTATTTCTTGCTATTTTCTGGCTCCAAGAAACTCGAATATTGAAAGGAGCAGTAAACTCAGTTTCAGGCGTCAAAACAGAAACCTATAGGTGGCATTGCAGATGATATAAGTCTCTGCCTATCTGAATACTGAGATAGTGACTGGGAGGTAAAGCCGGAAAGACAGACACAGAGATAGACAGTGATAGTGAAGGCTCCTCTGAACTCACAGATAGGAGATGTTGAGGTGTCTGAATATCCTCCAGGACAGGGACGACAGGTTGTTATCTTTTAGATTCCTGGAAATTAAACAGAACATAAGGGAAAGGAGATTGTGTTTGTAACGCCACAGCAAAGTATGAGGTCATTGTTACAACAGCTAACAGCGCGTGCCTGCTTATGTGTATAAAAAAATAAACCTGCTTTGTTGAATTGTGATGATTGACCTTAGTTTAAATATAATAAGTATCAAGATTAAATTATGTTGACAAGGTACCAAAATTTAACAATCAATTATAAATCCTGTTGACCTGTACTTCATTTTTCATTTATCTCTCAGTCATTACAGGTTGTTTATTTTTATTCTGACAAACGGTGCCTTATAATGTTACAAATTATGATAAAAAAAAAGGTTTTCTTTTCTTTACAATACACATGTGTTAATCAGTGCCACCAATAAATATACAATAAATTATTAAAATCAAATAAGAGCTATAATTTTGTCCTCAACTGAGTCAAATGAATTAATCATTAAAAGTAAAAATGTCATGTCAATAGAAATAAAGGAATGTGTAACATGATTTTTTTACTCACAGGTACTGCAACTTGATGTTCTCCTGAAAGACCAGCTTTGAAACGTATGTCAGCCTGCTGTTGGTCACCGTTCTGACATACAACAAAAACAACAGCACCATTAATATCTCTCAATCAACAATGCAACATCGGTATTAGCAGCAAAAACCTGAGTGTGCAGCTCACTGAGGTGATTTTAACAAGTCATCCTAGAGGAGGATATATACCAGCAAAAGCACAACCTGGCAACCAAAATTCTGCTCCTCTTAATGCTTTATTATTGATCTATGAACCATAAATAGATCCATTATCTTGTGTCACAACTAACTGAAGCTAAACAAGTCAAAACTAAAGATGGACCTCTGGACTTTAAGGGCAAATACTGCATATTATTGTCCAAAATGTAGCATCAGAAGAGATTCGCAAAGGTATATGAGTGTAAAGTCGGTCTGTGATGTAAAGCAACAGAGATAAACAAACTATACATCACTCAACAGGTGAGGCTGTAAGATAATATCGTTATCTGGTATAAAGATGGTTTGAACAATGGTCTGATTGTCCAACACAACTGAGACTGAGCAAAGACATTTAAAAATGTGACACTTAACAAGTCATTACTGTAAAAAGATTCAAACTGTAAAATGGTGTTATCATATCAACCCTTTTCTTACAAAATATAACACTCTACAGAGTGATTGTGTGTGAAATATTTCTGAGATACACGGGACAACTGTTCTTGATAGTACCCCAAACACAGCACTGGTCCATCCTGCATCTCGAGTTTTGTTTCCATCAGGTCCAACCGCAATTAATACTTGCAATGCATAATGGGCTTTGTGCTAATTTGTCTACCAAATGGGATATTGGCTGTGAAATTAGACAGTGTCTACTTAACATATTCCACATCACAACAAAGAGCTTGTTGGCAGACAATTCTTTTTTTGGATTAAGAAATAAAATGAGACTGAGAAGCAAACCAAACACTGTTGAACAAATCAATAACCACAGCAACATTTTGAAGCAACAGTCATGGACAATGTATTTTAAAACGTAATTCATATGTCTCATATAGTGGACAATAGTGAGAGAAACAAGAAATACTGTTGTAACCTCCACCTGCATGAAGAAGCTGCCTATGTATTTCAGTCCATTACAGCACAAAAAAAAACATTTTAACACAACGTAGATGGTAAGCAGAAAAGCCAAATGAGATAAACATTACAAACGAATTTGTTTACTGACAATAAGTCAGAGTGTTTCCCGTGGGATAAAATAAAAGCTATAAAAGACTCACAGGTTCCTGAGATTCTTGTAGTCGTTCAGGTCTTTGTCGTTGATGGACGATAAGCTGCTCTGGTTTGCGATGTAACTGTCGAGAGGTACAAGTGTGTGTCAGAAGGCTAATTTGTTAACAGGGGGAAGCATAAACAGAAACATTTAACAAGACAAAGAAATGTAATGAGCCCATAGAAGTCAGACTCAAATTAAAAAATGGACTCCTGAAGGGCTGCAGCTGAAATACGGCTCACAGGGGGCACTGTTAGACTTTCAAGGTAGAGAAACAGGAACAGATCTCCCCTCTTTTCCTCGGCAGCACTTCAACAAGGCACTTGACCCGTTTTGTGTTTAAGGGCCAGCAGGAGATGATTGTGGGCAGGTCCCATGTGTGAATGAATATAACTGTGAAAAAGCAGTACACAGTATGCACTCTTCAAATATTACAGCTTCGGGATCAGATGTCTGAGAACATTTGAAGCTAAACCGAGAACAATCCCTCCGATCAATTCACAAACCCGCAGTATTATTGCGTGTACTGTTTGGCTAATCGTAGGGTTAGTAAACATGTTTTCCCAAAGGGGAAAACAGCAACAGTAGTGAAGGACCTTTTCTTGTTGCTAATTATTTCAAATCCAATAAAACAAGAGGTCTAAGACACTATACTAAATACATGACAATGTCCCCGCTTCAAGTCTGGCAGAGAACTTTTGTTTCATATCTCTCTCTCTCTCTCCCCCCTCATTGCCCACCCGCTCTCTGCAGTCGCCATCAATTAAAGTCAAAATGCCTTAAAAAAATAATTGAGCAAAAAGGAATAATAAAAATAGATATGTGCCTTTTTAATAGTTGACAGAGTAGAAATTGACCCCGAATGAATTTCAGTGGTTTGCACTCTGGGAAACACTGAAAAAAATAAACCAATCCTTTGAAAAGCAGCACACTCTTCCATAAAATAAGTTTCACTGAAGGCTGAAACTGCCCAACAACAATGACACACAGCTCATGTTCCACTTGACAACACAGTTTTTAGGTTGAAAAACTGATTTATAATATATAAATCACCAATAGTCTTTCAATGTCAGCAGTTAAACATCTGTAAATCAGCTATAAGATGAAGAGCAGACAGTCTTCAGTTCAAGTAGTGAATATTACTGCTGAATACTGAGCGCATGCCGATATATAGCCCACATACCTCATTTTTCACTGACGAACCCCCCTCCCCACTGTCTGCTTTAGTGAGCAGTTAAGCTTGGAGTTATACCTCCACATGTAGCCTGGTATGTCTACTATGATTGCCTGTGGACAATCTATTAGTGATACAAGTGTAAAAAATTGTCTGAGATTTTTCTAAATGTTAACATTGTGTTTTCAGTCTTTAAATAGGCTGAATCTCTAACATCTTAATATCTTTGAAAGAACACAAAACCTAATAAAAAAAATAAAATTAAAAAAACATCCCTATCCTTACAAGCTATTGTCATGTTTTATTTTGTCTGTATAATGCAGTTAGTACACTCACCTCCTGTCTACTGAGGATATTTTCTTAGCAAATGGTATCCAAATATGATTTGTTTGACTCAGCTTTTATACTAAACACACCCATACTGTATACAGCAGTGCACAAATGACACATCAACACCGGTTTTTACACCCATATCGCAATTCTCATTGACAGCCCATTAAATTTCGACCAACTGTTGAGGTTTCCGAGCAGATGTCATAAAATCGGGGACCAATTCACACAGACAGAGGATGCGATAACCACGCTCCCTTTTTTTTTTTTTTTTTTTTTTTTGCAAGGTCGTTTGGAATTAGACGTCGCACGGTCATCAGTAATTTGTCTGTTTACATTAGCCAAGCACTCAGTGAGCACTTTTTTTTTTTTTTTTTTGCACCAGACTGCTGGCTCATTTAAACAGCTTCCAAGGCTCCTCCAAGGCCGCCGATAAAGATTGCTTATCTCTGAAACAAGTCATTCTCAACAAGGTCGTTTATCTTTGCCAAGAACGATATTACTACAATTAAACATTTTTAATCTCCTATTTATTTTTTCTCGGCTATAGACGTGTCTCAGCTTCAATTTTCAGGCCAAATGACGTGTTATTAAATGTCAGTGAAAAGAAGGTGCTGAATGCAAGCAAAGATTTATGTTATTATCACCCATCAGCCTGAAAAGGAGAGTCTAGTCTTCAAATTATCAAAGAAATGTGTAGTCTGACGAGAAAAATGTCGCTTTTATATTCAGCATCGATTCTCTCTGCTTCATTTGAATATACTCATACAAGCCATCTCGGGAAGTGTCTGTGCTAATATTTGGACAGTGGTGTCTGGAGAGTGCGCGTCTACACACACACACACACACACACACACACACACACAAACAGAGATACACACGCGTACACACACTCACGCGCCAGCACACAGACTGGGCTTTGTCTATTTGTCAGAATTAAAGTCCATCAGCTTCAACCCCTTTTATTTTTAAATGGGCTGTTTCCACGCTAGTGTTGAAAGACTGATGTGCCCCATGACGGCAATAAGTGTTACGCAATGTAGGTTACTACACATGATGAGTACCCGTGCCGAAAATAAATTAGGGGCTTAATTTGAATATCAGTGTGAAGTGCATTTGAATCCCTTATACGCAAGTATATAATGTTAAGATTGACTACAAAATTAAACAAAATGTGGTCACATTCTGGTTCTCTCTTTGCTGACCGTCAGACACAAGTGGCAGAGGAGGGGAGAAGGATGACATTCCTTAATTTGGAAAGTGTTGGAAAATGTAGCCACAGTAAAATGATAAAAGATATGACATATAAAATGATAAACATGAAGATTTACGCATCACGTATGAATTCGAAATCTCTCCTCAGTAAATTGATGCCTATGAGGGACACTCACATGTCGGTGATGTTCTCCTTCGCCATCTCGCTCTGCAGGACGGGGATAGCACTGATTCCAGGCTCCGGGTCCACGCAGGAGATCCTGGTGCTGCTGCAGGAACAAGAAGAGGGGCATGCCTTCGGGGATAACCGCGGATCTCCCGAGCCTACTGCCACCTCGAGGAGCACAACCCACCACCACCACCACCACCAGCACCGCCACGACCCAGACGCTCTCCCCGGCGAAGAGAAAGCCCCGCTCCAGGGTCTCAAGGCGCTCATCTCGGGTGCCAACTTCAGCTATAAGGCTCGCTGAACAGCCCCACGGCCCGGCCCAGGTTGGCTGGAATCAGCCCCGGTTCAGCCAATCAAGGAGAGGAGAAATAAGGCAAAATCCGATGCTGAGAAGGATAAAGGCGGCGCAACTACAAAACCATCGGCCGCTTCAGCGATGACAGACAAGACAGCGGAGAAAGGTGTGGGAAAAAAGAAAATAGGAGTGTGTAGTCCTTTCCTTGTGTGTTTCCTTCAGAATCCCCCGTCAGTCAGTCAGTCAGTCAAAATCTCACTGCCACACTGGCGGTGTGTGCCAAGGAGGATCTCTCTCTCTCTCTCTCTCTCTCTCTCTCTCTCTCTCTCTGACTCTCTCTCTCTTTCTGACTCTCTCTAAGCTGACAAGCACTGGCTGGAGCCTCCTCGACACAATGCTCTCTGTGTGTGTGGATAATTTTCGGGTGGTGCTGCTGCTCCTGCTGCTGCTGCTGCTGCTGCTGGGTGGGTGGGTGGGTGGACAATCAGAATGTGAGCGCACCATACAGCTGTTGATGAAAGCTGCTGATGAGGAGGAGAGAGGATGGGAAACAGAGAGGGGGTACCGGCATCAAAGCAGATCGTGTATAACGTGATCCATCATTGATCCCCCTCGGGGAAGTGGTCTTTGCTCTGCTCTCAGGAAGGTCTTGGGGAAGGGTCAGGTGCAGAGCGAGAGTGTTTCTTGCTCAAGGGCACCTCAGCCAGCCAGCCCCGATGTTTTTACATAATAAATCTTCATCTGTTTTAATCTTGTTGCCATCGAGGGTGGAGTGTCTTGAGATGTGAACGAGGTGTGAGCATCCTTATCTGACAGAGAGAGAGAGAGAGAGAAAGAGAGAGGTAGAGAGAGGCATCTGCATTGAAGAGGTTACTTCATCTATCTGGAAGCTGACTCCAGATTATTGCGTAAATGAGATATAAGGGGCTATCAATTTAGAGGCTCTAATTGTAATAATCATTCTCATCAACAACACTGTCTTCGTCATTATAATTATCATCTGGCTGGTATTCAGGAGCTGTTCTAGACCTATGTGCAGTTAATCAATGACAAACAAAGCTGTCTGAAGGAGGCCTTGTTTTGTATTTCCCTCAAGAGGCATATTTCAAATCTTACATTATGGAATTGAAAAAATATTCAATGCTGCAAATTCCCATTCAATAATATTTTATTTAAATATTCTATAGTGCAACTGAGCTGATGGATGCCTACACTGTAAATCAGAGGTAGATGTAATGTCTATAGCAGCACATGAGAGAGGGGGAGAGACCCAGAGAGAAAGAGGGAGCAATCACCAATCATCAGGTCTTTAGCTGGCATGTACTAGACCAAGTGTCACCTTATTAAATCATTAGGCCATATTTCATAATCATATGGGGGCTCCCAGCCATACCAGACCTGAATCAATAATATGTCATTTTAGAGTGGGGGCGATACGGCTGCATGCCAGTCACTCTGCTGCTATAGATCTCCTGCTCCTGGATGCATTTCTAACACGAGAGTGGATCTGTCGTTAACACCACTCAGCCATTGAAGAACAGAGCTACTTCTCGTCAATCTTTCACCTTGTGAGAGAGAGACAGAGAATGACAGCACATCTGCCTGTGACACATCTCCTCTCCTCTCCTCTCCTCTCCTCTCCTCTCCTCTCCTCTCCTCTCCTCTCCTCTCCTCCTCCTCCTCCTCCCCCCTCCTCTCCTATCCTCTCCTCTCCTCTCCTATCCTCTCCTCTCCTCCCTAATGTCCTGTCCCCATGTGCAGCTCTAACATGACGTTTGTGCTGACGCACAGGCAGTGCTGTTGAATTGAGGAGCGTAATTATGGACTCTGTGTGTGAACCAATCTGGTGGATGCCTGCCTCAGAAACCGGGGTGTACGCATTCTGCACAGAACAATGTGGGCGTACCAATTAAAACACTGGCTGACAAACAATATTCCAATTACTCTCTGTTCCTTTTGAAATTTGACAGAGGTTGTAACCTGTGTTAAAGGTCCCTGACATTTTAAATATGTAATCACCCTCCTTGAACTGTCTGTCATCCACAGACAAAGCCTCAGTCAGGATGTGTTTATTCTAGCACTGTGAATTTACCCTAGCATGTCACACATATTTAGCCTCTTGTACAAATTATGCAGCATGTTTGATGTGTTAATTGCAAAGCAGAGATCTCTAATTATGTATACTGAACAGCCCGCATACAATGAATGCTGTCATTGATGAGATTCAAATATGTTAAACGTCCTGTGAGCAAATGTTTTTGTTTTATTCAGCAGCAAAATTACCATGTTAATGTCCACATACATCTGGAGTTAGATAAGGTTTTAATGAGTGTCATATAACCTTTTACAGCCAAATCAGCTTCTACAAACATGAACAAGTGGCTTTACAAAGGTCAGAGGATCTGACACTTCCCACTGACATTGAAATATTCAAGTTATTTTGGGATATTACTAAACAGTTCCATTTGAATGAGTTCCGGCTCATAGAAAATATACCAATATGTGAAATGATCAGGGGTGGTGTGTATTCTGTGAGTCATTATCTACATGGAGCAGCTCTAGGATTTATCTAGCAGTATGACACACAATAAAAACAGATCACAAATAAAATCTCAGATGTGGTGTATCTATAAACAATTCTCTTTAATTAAAAGTGGATTTTCTCTTTGATATTAAAAACTATTTTGATGCCATTGGTCAGATGGCTGGTGTGTATGTTTTCCTCGTGACACAACTCAGCTCCTCTAACAGCATGCCATCCAACTGTAAAGACCTTCGCTTCTGGCATTATGATGATTAGTGCTTTGTGTGTGATCACAATCCTGTACTTTTATGCTCACAATTACCTTGTGGATCATTAGTTGAGCCATCAAACTAGGACTGTGACTACCAATTATCTTTGATTAAATGGTTAACTTAATATAATTGGGGAAAATTGTTGTGGAAAATAACAATCAAACATTCTAAGAGACCAAGGTGATGATTAACCTCTTGTTGCAATCACTTGTTGTTTCATAACAATAATCTTCTGTTGCATTACAATTGCCTGTTGTTGCATCACAATCACCTGCTGTTGCATCACAATCGCCTGCTAATTTCTTAGCAATCAACTGTGCTATTGACTCTGTAACCTGTTGTAGTCCAGCTCTGCCAGACTATCGCTCACAGCTTCAGTTTTCCTCGCTGTGATTATGGTCTGAAAACCCTATTTACATTAACGTTGACACAGCCACTTTGAAGGGCGGACCAAGGACAGACCAGTGGGGGTGACTACGTGTAAAAAGACTACTACCATATCATGGAAAAATTTGAAATAGAGATGCCGGTCCACAACAGCAAAATGTGAAACAGCCATGCTTTGACCTGTCTTGGTGTGACAGTGTCACTTTTTCCTGTAGTGGACAAAAATGAAACCTACTGCATGCATATAGCCATGTGATTTACAGGACAATGAAACTTTTAGAAAAGACACATAGTTGGGGTTAGGAAGCAAAAAAACACTCAGCCTCCTGGATTCAAACCTCTGCCTCCCAAATGCTAGTCTGTGATTCATGTCAACTGGCCCTGCCTCCTAATACCGCCCAAAACTGTCTTTTGTACTCGGTCACATGATCCTTTGTTACATTACTTTTATGCTTACAAAACGACAAACTGCCACACCTAGAGAGGCCAAAGCATGGCTATCTCACATTTTGTTGTAGTTGATGGGCATGTCTATTTCAAGCTTTGCCGTGATACTGGGTTGAAAAAGAATGCTACGAGTTTATTGATGACCATCACTTAAGGTTAACAAAAGGTAAAGAAGAAGACAGAGTCAATTTCAAGCACAAACATTTACCAGAACTTCTTCACAGGGGCTTTCACAGTATGCTGCTATGCCCCATAGCTACGAGTGACCAGAGAGAAAGGGTCACGATTGGGACAGCGCAGAAAACATCACACTGGCTCTTTCTTTACTAACTGTGAGGGGTTTTGCTTTGGCACATGATCTATGGATAAACAAACCTCAGTTGGCCACAGCCATTTCCCTGCTCTCTCTGTGTTTTATTAAACTTCTTGACCTTGACTTGATTAATGGTTTCAACATGTGGATTGGCTACATCCAAGTGTTAAGTGACAGGAGACTTCAGTGGGGTCCAGAGGTCCCTTGCAAAAGCATTTTTATCATTGAAAAAAAAAGACAAAACAACAGTTTCTGAACTCAGCTGTTACCCCACTCTGATGAGTAAAAGGTTTTGGAAATTCTACAGAATGAATGATGCAGTGTCTCATCTAGTGTAAGGTAATGTGGATTCTGTTGAACCTGCTGTGACCTCTACATGCTGGTTATTTTTATTATGGTCCTGACAAATTATACACTAGTGCTCTCTAGTGGCAGCTGGAATACTTACGAGACAGCAGTCTCATTTGCAGAGCTCGATTTCGGAGGAAACATTACAATGTTCCCAGGGAGCAGCCGGTGCTTCTGTGAAAAAAGTTTAATTCGGGAAAGACAAAAAGGGAATGCTGTTAAAGTTCCCTAATGGAAACAATGTATATGGCAACACATGCAGACTGTTCTTTCAGGCCTGTGTAAGGACTGGAAGAAATTAGTGAATACTGGAAAAGAGGGAAGTCATGTTTCTCAGCTATTAGAAAGTGTTTTTGGTTTTTTTTGTTTTTTTATATCAATTATCATTCCTGTTTGCAACAGAACATCTCCTACATGACTCAACTATACATTAATTAGTATGTGTGTGTGTTTGCTGAACTAATCCCATAATTACCTTTTATTATTTACCCTGACAACAGCTTGACAGAGACAGTAGTCATTAGAAAGGAAGAAAAGACGAAAAGAAAGAAAGAAAGAAAGAAAGAAAGAAAGAAAGAAAGAAAGAAAGAAAGAAAGAAAGAAAGAAAGAAAGAAAGAAAGAAAGAAAGAAAGAAAGAGAGAAAGAAAGAAAGAAAGAGAGAACACCAGGGAGGAAAAGAGATCCAGCGACATAGATAGAGTCTCAAAAGGAGGGAGAGGGCGGAAGGACAGAACAGGTGTGCTTAAAAAGTGTTTGGCCAGTGCTTGAACAAACATGAACAGCAAGAGAATGGAGCTCAACATGAAGGAAAAGAAGAATCAAAATTGGGGAGAAGACAACAAAACCTTTGAATCAGAGTTGAGCAATAGAGTTGAATACAGCCGAGACTTGCTTCTCAAGCTCTTGAACCGTTTAAAACAACTGGAAACATTTGGGCGCTCATGCAGTCGTTTTCATCTTATTGTTTGACTTATCAAGTAACTTTTAGGCTGCTAAGAGATCCAAACGACTGAAGCAGTTTGGTAGCTGAGTTACAACAATTTGTTTTGCAATGTAAATAGAAATTGTGGCTTTATTGTCCGCTTTGCCAGATAAACAGGTTGTTTCAGAACTTTTTCGGACATACAGGTACACAAAAAGACAGATGTCGTCAGCTTGCAAAAGAAAAAAAACTCTTCTTCGAGTTACCAGTTTGAATTCATGCCCTGAGGAAATATCTGTCATCCCAGTATTCCTAACATGAATTATCCTCAATGCATGTCTTTGTGTGTGCAACAGGAACAAGATCAGATATACATTGATTCGGACAGTGCTTCTGTGGCTACAGACGATGCACACAAAAAGACAGACCAAAGTGACAAAAGGTGTTTGCTTTTGCTTTTGTTGTTGTTTGTTTTGGTCTGTTCATGTCTTCTAAATCACCAGCCTTCCTCTTGTCCCTTGTTGTAACATTTATGTCCACTGTCTTTATCTAACCCCCTTTATCTTTCTTCATTTTGTGTTCCCAGCTTGCTGGAGAAGAAAATGGCGGCACTCCCGGGCTGTTTGGTGAAGCACAAAGACCAGATTCGCCTGATTATAAACCTGGTTTTAGCAGCAGGTAAATTATCTTTGTTAGCATCAGTTAAAGTCTAACTCAGGCCCCTAAATAAGTTGGAGGTCTTTGTCTGGGGGCCTCCACATGCTAACAATGTTTACATAAGCCTGAGTATCACAGTGAAACTTATTTCTTAAATATACATCAAAGAAGATTCTTTCATAAAGTGAGATTTTGTAGGAGACAAAGTTTATCCACGCTACAATTGATTTTCTTTGTTGGGTACTTTTGAATTTGCAGCCATAAAGGAATAAATTACCAAATCTAAATATACTGAAAATCGATTGTTGAGGACCTTCGGTAAATCACTGTTTAATTTAAACTAGCTGCACTGGTGAGTGGGCCTCCATGCTCTGAGCCTAAGAGCATATTGACATGAGCAGTGAGTGTATAAAAGCAGGACATTTTTTCAAGACAATTTACACCACACTCGCTATGATTGTAATGGATATATTAAGCCATATAGCATATGTGGAATATGTGCTCTTGATGTGTGTCGAGGTACTGCCGAGACAGACGCACAGTGATATCTCAATGCCTTTGCTGGCTCCTATACAGAAATGTTAAGAGAGCAATTAAAGGTACCGTGATACTTCATTGATCTAAAGATAATTACAAATCATAGCGCAGGCTTTAATTTAGCCAAGCTGTGACTCCCAACATCTCTCTAGTTTTGTCCTTTTTACAAACAAACATTTATGTCTGACTTTTAAAAAAAAAATTTGCTTTATGAGACATTGTAAATAGTTGAATTTTATCCTGAGACTTAATCAGTACTGCGCAGCATTAACAACCTCCCTTAACTGTGGGATTTTACTGGCAAGCTTTCATAAAAATCCAACACATTGTGTCAAACACTCAATTTATGATGACTCAAAGCTTATTTTACAGGACAATGGTGATTAAAGAATGAAACTGCTCAGTTTTAAATGCGAAATGCATTCGTTAACTCCAACTAACACAGCCAATTCTTCTCAGGCTAAAGGAGAATCGGCTGTACATGAAGATCGATATAAGCTGCAATAGAAAATATGCAAAATAGTTGCATTATTTGTTAAACCTATTTCAATTCAGGGGCATACAAGTTTATAGCCGAAGACATACTGTGTCCTTTGAAGACAAGAAAACAAAAGATTAAAAAAAGTAGCTGAGAAACATGTTTAAAACTATAGAATTATACTTTTACTGTTCACAGGATTTCAGACCTCATGGATTTGTTTTACAAGTGACATGAAAAAGTGAATTTCCTATGGCATCAGTACAATGGAGTGATGGACAAGACATAGTCATAAGTTGTATTTGTCTTTTGAGGATGTGTCATGTTTCAGCTGGTCTCTGTAGAGCTCCAGTCTTTTTTTTTTTTATTTTTTTTTTTTTTTTTTTTATCATTAATCACAGCCCCTGTGGTCAGTTTAAATGGGGGATGCAAAGCAGCAAAAAAAAAAAAAAAAAAAAAAAGAAAAGAAAAGATTAGATTAACTTTAACAAAGAGATGGAAGTAAAATGTTGTAGGTATTAAGAGCACTGTGGGATATAATTCACATTAAATCTAAATTTGTTTCAGGCTTTGTTGCCATGGTGATCACGGCATGTGTTCTGAACTTCCACCGGGCTGTGGGGCTGCTGGTCATCTCCTTGGTAACCATATTCTTCCTGGTTTGGGATTGGATGATGGAACGCTATGACTACTGGGTGTGGGAGGCTCTCTCTCCAATCAGAGGCCTCCTCAGCGCAAACTAGTTTTGGATCAGATGGTGAGTTTGTCTACCCTTACTGGTGTTTTCAACATAATGACAGCGGGGGGGAAAAAAATGCGACGATGCAATGTTGAGTCAGTATACTAACAATCCTAAATGTAATGTAAATAATTTGAAAGACAGCCCAGACATGTTGAGGGTTTCTCGTCTCCTGGCAACGACAAGGTCCTCAGACTGAGGAAATTCATTGTTAGTGAAATTGGCATGAGTACTGAATTCAAACTGGGCAAGATAAAGGAAATAAGAGCAGGTAATGGCAAAGTGCGAGAAGAACTGCTGTGTGCTGCAGTGCACAGAGTAATTGCAGTAGTTCAAGAGCACTTGATGGGCATTTACCTCAGCAGAAAGGTGAAGCAGAGACACAATATAGTCTATAACAATCAGACAGAAATAGTCTATAGGACAAGAATATATCAGAAGTGGGTTAAATAAACATTTAACCAATGGGGTTAAAGATTCCCAATTTCCCTGCACCCTGGAGGAGTTTAATCTCCTCCTTTCACGTCACCACTATAGGACGCTTGGAACAAAGACTCTTGTTTAACCCAACAGCCATTAAAAGACTGAATCTGATCACCTGCACTTTTTCTTATTGCACTTTATTTGGCTCTTTGTAGTGGAAACATTTCTTTCTTTGGCTTGATGTGCTGCAGGTTTTTTATTTGTATTATTTTTAATTTTCAAAAGTTTTATACTTTCATTCTACAAATCAATGTATATATCTCTTTGAGTATTGATTACTGCTCTGACCTATATCGTAGTAAATGGGGTTAATGTAACTGTGAAACTGAATGGGTTCTATAATTTTATTCAAAACTTTTTACTTGGATTAACCATAGCATCCTGATAAACACAACTTTATAGACATTGATTGACTGAAAAAGAGTCTCAAAGCTGTTACTGGTAGTCATCAACAACTGCTCTTAACTGAGGGGCCAAAGACAACTACAACTCCTTTCCCAGCTGAAAACATTAAAAAAATATATATATTCTAATGAAGGGGAGAATGGATCTTATTTTTGGTAATCGTGTAATTTATTTATGATATGCCTGCCCTATTTTTGCCCATATATTACACACATACAACATGTACAGAGTGTCTCTGTTCATGTCTGTGCCCTCCTCCACTTCCTTTCCTCTCTCTTCTCTCTCTTCAGGATAATATATGTGTTGGTGCTGGTGGCTGTGGTGTGCTGGCTTGCACTGGACACAGACCAGCGAGGGACCAGACAGCTTGCGTCTTTCTTTGGTTTGCTGCTTCTCATCTTCCTAATGCTGCTGTTCTCCAAACACCCATTCAAGGTAGGAGTTGCACATGCGGGCTTCTATATGCACACACAAACATGTACACACTCCAACAAATTCATTTTAGATATGTATCATACATGTGTGCTACAGTGGTCTTGGCAAACTTTGCTATGCGGGACTGGGCTACAGTTTATCTTTGGTCTGCTGATCCTTATGACAACATTCGGCTTAAGTGCGCTGAGATGGCTTGGAAACCATACAGAGGTACAAACAAACACACACTCAAACAAACATATGTTGTTTCAGTGGCTTGAAAGCTTTCTTTTACTCCACCAGCAGTACTATAAGTCTTTGTTGTCTTTGATACATTTTGGGATTTAACAGTCACTGTAATAATAAGAAATAAAAGATGGTTGGCTGTTCGAAGTAACTAGAGAGGAGCATATTATTATAATTATCTACATTTTAGTTTTTTCCTCTTTGACTTTCTGTATCATAATGATTTTTTTCCTCAGATTGGATTGATCCTACAGGTTACCATGGGAACATCTCTGACCAAATCAATAGCTGCAGCTAGAAATATATTCTTTGGACATGTAAGTGACTGTAAACAAAAGTCACTAATAATGCCGTTTATTAATCCACTAATCACAATCAACCCAACCCATGTTTTTTTCAGACAGACTTGCCTCTCCTGATTTGTCTGTACATCAGTGAACTAACCATCTCTGAGATCCATGCCGTGATGACACGGGGTTTTGCCAGTATGTCTGGTACCATTTTGGGAGCCTTTATCTCCTTTGGGTTGAGGAAGATGTGGGAAGAGAATGAGGTTTAATCTATATTTGAAAGAATCATTTTTAAGAAAATGCAAAACATAAAATACTTCACTCCAACTGTGTCCTAACATCATCCACTTAGTTAAAAAGAGATACTTGTCAATAAGCAAACTATGACATGAATAATCAAACTTTCCAGAAGGACAATTAGGATTTATTGTTTTCTTAACCATTCTCATGCCATATGGGAAAGCAGACCTACAATAAATTTAGTGTGTTTGTGACACATACATTTCGATAATTAATTCCCAACTTTAAGGAACAAGATATTTGTAATAGCCCAAATGATAACTAGGGTAACAATAGAGAAAAAAACAACTTTAGAAAAACAGTTCAAATACAGTCTGAAAATTTTCCATTTATGGTCAAAGAATTTGGGGTGATTGTTTGATTAGACTCTAAACTGACTTTGACAATTTATGTTACTTTGTCTCTCTCTGTTGAGGTGGAGGCATCACACTTGTTGACAGCATCATTAATGTCTGCTCCAGCCTCGCTGGCTACCGCCAAGATGTTCTGGCCTGAAACGGAAACCGCCGTTATAACGTCTAATCATGACCGGGGGATCTGACTCGATCTGATTGAAAACCTGGCAATACTGCGTCCCACCCACCGATAGCCGTAACCTGACTGCACCACAGTCCTGTCAATCAAACAAACACGACCTCCAAAACACATCTTTTTGAGACTTATTATATAATTAATGGCGGGATTATTTTCAGATGGACCGCCAGAATACTAATCTGGATGAGTGAATTAAGCGAATGCCATACAGAAAACTTGTGGAGAAATTTTAATGACTGAGCACTTTATGAGCGAAGTTGAACGGGAGTCTATTGTGCGATATAAATAAAATTCTGTTTAACTGAATTGAATTGTACTTTCTGCCCCACCATCCACCTCGGGTTCAAGACATTTGCTCATCACTCCCCAACATCTCTATGTAATCACATGTTTGGGGAGTGATGGAGTTGGAGTCTAGGTACCAAGCTAACTTCATTCTACTGCTGTCATAAACATTTCAAATGTGAGTTGTCTGACTGAACTACATTAGGACAGTTATCTATCAGAAAATATCTCATAACCTGGCAGGTAAAATGAAAGGGGCTGCTACTACCAGGGATTAGTGGAGTATTAAAGGGTAAAATAATGTCGAGAAACTGAAATACGTTAGAGGTATATTGCATATTCCAATGTAATTTGACCTGAAGTCTGGTGTAAACCATCTTTTATCTGTAACATAGTCTTAGAAAAGATTTAATGTAGAAGCGGTTTTTTTTATATACTCAGTTCTTTATCTCCCACTACGGGCTGGCAATAACACAATTTCAAATGATCAAATTCTGGCACATTTTTTTTTAATTAGCATATTGCAGAGTGAGGAATCTTCTAAAGGCAATCTTGTAGTGTCTTTGGCTTCAACAGTTAGGCTACATATGACATAGGAAATATAGGCAAAGTGTAATTTATTAGATGCAATTAAGTGACATTTTCTATTTCTTCATAGGTCCACTCTGAAACCATTGTAACCCATGCTTTATGTGTATTTTCCAACGTAGCTTTCCTGGGGATGTCGATTGGAGCGCTGTATGAGTGCCAGCTCATGAGCGGTTAGAAAAGGCTGAGCAAACAGACTATAAGCAAAGCCAAAGTCCATAATATTCTGGCTGTTGCTGTGTAAATATGTTCTTTAAATTCAGAATTGTATTGCCTAAAATGTAAAAAAGATGAAGCAGACAGTACTTATTACCATCTCTACCACACATTTGGTAGAGATGGTAATAAGTACATTAGGATGAAAAATAAATCAAATGTGTTCTGGCTGGCAGAAGTGGAAGTCCATCTATTACATTTAAGTGAGTAAAAGTGTGTAGGCTGCCTCGGGACTCTGTATTGATTACCTTGCCGCGGCCTTAAAAACCCATCAAAAATAAAGGAAACTCATATCCCCCCACCAAACTTCTCAAACACACAAAACATCAAGAAATTTACAAAATTTAAGGAATAATGCACAACTATTAACATATAAAGTAACAGATTTGTGTGCTTTTGCAAATAAAAAAAATGATTGAATAGAAAAAGACCTTGCATGCTAAAATAAAGCCTCCCTTGGATTATTAAAGATGTAAAAAACAAGAAATGCAGAATAAAATTTTCCAGAAGATGGTGTTAAATAGAAAAAGTTCATGTTGACTTTGTCCATTCACCATCTTTATTTTTGGCCACGGAAATTAATTTCAGCTTTTCAACATTGCAGGATATTCCTCACAATTTAAATAGGGCCAATGTTTAAAAAAAAAAAAAAAAAAAAAAGTTAATGTCACAAATTTTGAAGAAGCATTATTTTTAAAGCTACAGCTTTTAAATAAGACGTTAGTTAGTAGACGGTTTATTGTTAATGCAAAGAATTCATCATTAGTTTCAGTAAAATAGAAATTAAGTAACTTTCTCTTTATCTATGATACAAATAGTCTTTCATAAAGAGTTAGTCAGTAACTACATGTGAGATATTTAATAGTTAAGTGCTGATTCATTCCCTAATTTGTTATTTCGTTACTGCACAGGAGATTGTGACTTTTGTGCCAAGTGTTACATATATTAAAATGTTTAAAGACTTTTCATACATTTTGTTAAGTATGCAATAGGTATAGGGTAGTTTTATTTTTCATCAATGATATATTACAAAATATACTGACTAGAAAGGGTTTGTATGTTTTAAGTGTAAATCACTGCAATGCATTATACATAATAAAAACAGTTTGAGTAAAGTTAAATTAAATTACATTCTAATTTTAATTTCAGTTTTTCCTTTTATAAATGTATGTCTGTTAGGTATATTTCATGTAAATGCTGAATATCTCAATAAATATGTCACTCAAGTGCTTTGATGCATTTTTTTTTTTATTTTTATTTTTATAACATGGCTCTGTGGCTTTCCAGGTGTGTTGTACATCCCTGATCTTCAGTGCCCAGATTTCCTGAACACAGATTTCAACACCCTCAAGGTGACCAGCAGCAAACAACTGCTCAGCTGCTGCACACAACTACTGTATATGCCAGGTATGTGTATGTTTGCACCATGTTTGACCCCTGTCTGGATTCATCTTCATATTTATGCCTTAGGAACAACTGTTTCCTAAATAACCACAAGTGTTCTGCTGTGAATCGACTCAGTAGTGTTCACTCAACTTGATATCTCACTGCAGTTATAAATATATCACTAAATGCTTTTTAGGATTAATACTGCTGATGGTGGAGACAGTTTATGTGATTTAGCCTGTGTGTGTGGGTGTGGGTGTTTTATTTGCAGTGTGCCAGTGTATGAGCTGCGGAACGTGATGATTGGGGAGGGATTCAGTCAGAGCAGCCTGCGAGGCTGCTGTACACTCACGCCCCCAGAACATTTCAACTGCAGCACAGTGCTGTGATTTACTGTGAACAAAAATACACACCTCAAAGCTACAACCTGCTTTTTTACAAGTAACATACATTTAAAAATGTTTTTGTTTTTTTTCTAATAAAGGTGTCCTACACTGACTTTGTCATGTCACATTAATGGAAAGAATGTGTTTTTGCATGTATGTACTAACTATTCTCTACATTTACTATAGTATATAAAACAATTTAAATCACCTTTTGCAGTTGCAACATTCAACTTTGTACACACTGTATATCAGTAATTATATTCCAATAATATAAAATGTATTCAAGGAGTACTTATAATTTTGATACTAATACTTTGTAGTTTCTTGGGCCACTAGATGTCACTGGTGTCTTTTTGTTCCCATTCAGCCCATTCATGTTGGATTCATCAGACCAATCAGGCACACTGGTTTGACTGGCAGACCTATTGTCCAAGAAACTGTCTCATTAATACTGACAGAAGTGACAGACTGCCCAACGAACAAAGAAGAGGGTATAGCTACTGTGCACTGTCACCATCTGCATGTGTGAGACGAACATGCAGTCACAGAGACGGCAAATGACTCATTAAATCCAGCACAAGCAAAAGGTCAGATGGCTCCCTTCTCGGTGGGCAGGAGGTGTGTTCACGTGTGAATTTCGCACACCCACAGAGAGGGAACATTCAACTCAGCCATCAGACACTGACACATAGGGCATTTTTAGGCTCCACGTTACCATATGTCCCATATTTAAAAAAAAAAAATTAAAATATGCCTATTTTTACGTTCATGTTTGTCAGCAGTGTCAAGAAAAATAAAGTGCTTGAAACATGGAACTGTTAAATCAAGAGGGAACAGCAACGTTGAGGAGTTGGGATGGTTTGAGTGTCTCTAAAAGAACAAGAGATTGAAACTTGATTGTTTTTTTTTGTTTTTTTGATCAAAGCTGTTGTCCAATCTACATTTTTTTAGAAGATAAACCACAAATAGTTTGAACTTTATTCTCAATGGCTAACAGAAAAATAATCTGAAGGACGGGACAGTGTTAACGTTATAACAAAATAAGAACTACAAAAGAAAAGTATACATTCAAGAAGACAGCATTCGGAAATATGCCTTTGATAATAAGCATTTTCGCTTGCACGTCATGCTTAATGAAGGTGGACTGTTCACTGAAAGGAACTAGTGAACAATGTGATTTGTGTTCAAATGACAGGTAATAAATAAGCTGGGTGGCCAATTCTGACACATGTACACTGAGGTTTTTTTTTATGTGCATTATATTTTTCCAACAACCAAATAAAAAATAAGAATGTATTAAAAATTCTAATTGACATCTGAGGCCAGTTTAGTTGAGCTGAATGTGCCGAGCCATTAGGAAAACAGAAAAAAAACGACATTCGCACGAATGTTTCATTCTTGACAAAAATATCTTACATGACACTCAATAAATCTGTAAATCTGTGAATGACCTGTGTGAAATGTACTGTTTGTATACAGTATGTACACATTAAGTATATATTTTTTTGTTTTGTTCCTCTGTCTTCTAGTGTTTTGATTATTGTTAAATTGCGAATATTTGCAAATCCAATAAAGAAAAGTTTAATTAAAACGTTTTTGATAATACCATTACAACCTGCATTATGCTGCAAGTTAACTAATACTGGTGGGAACGAGGAGGTAACAGATGTTCATTTTACAATATCAGAGGAAAACAAATAAGTGAATCTTAAGTAATTTTGCAATACTGCATACCTACAGGAGTGGAAAAATACACTATTTACACTGTTGGTTGCTACAGCAGCTCAAAGGTGATTCAACAATAAATGGTGGATAGAAAAAGTAAAAATCACAGAGATGTAGATGAATAAAAAAGAAGAAGGAGTATTAGGAGGTTGAGGCTGGTGGATATTGGATTGTCATGTAGCACCACTCCAGCAGGAGAGGGGGATGAAGAGGAGGAGAGAGAAACTGAATAATGGAGATGAAGTCGTCATCCCCAAGCACTCCACAGAGCACACAAATTAAGAGGGAGGGAGGGATAAAGCAAGCATATGGAAGTGGATTGAGGAATTGCTGAAACCAGATTAATTGAAACTGGAGTTTGGTGGGATTCATAGAGGCTCTTAGGAGGATGATTAGAAAAGACAGAGATGGTAAGAGCATGGAAAAAGGATCAGAGGGGGAGTGACAATCAGTGAAGGTGAAGATTATTGGTACGTTTTTAGTTTGGACTGACTGACAGAAATAAGATGTGATGGAAAGAAAAACAGACATGCAGCTAGAGAGACAGATAAATTGATAGATAATCATTTTATTGACAATCTGATCAAGCTACACAAACATTTGTGTGACCATTGTGCCTAATCACTGTTCTCCGTGATATGCTCTCTGTTTAACAAACCTTAATTGATGCTTTAATTGCTCGTTGACATGTAATTAGATGGACGTGTCCTGGCGCAGAGCGAGAAATTAAACAGGAGAATCCCTGACCGAATGTGTGCAGGCGAACAGACGCTCCATTAATTGGGGTAGATAGTGAAGAGACATGTTTCTCATCAGAATATTACACACAAAACGAATGATCCTGTTCGTCAGATTAACATAATCTAAACAATAACACACTCAGAGGTTACAATATATTTCAGAGGTATGTGGTTTTAATCAGATAAATAGACAAAACCTTTGGCATGGGATAATCTTGCAGTGTTGCAATTTGTCCTTTTCTTGTATTTTTTTTTTTTTTAAATTAATTATTCTCATTGTCTGTGTATAAAAACAATCACTAAAACATGAAACAGCTCCAGAAACAGCATAATAAACATATAACAAAGTATTTGTGTGTGTGATTCTTTTAAGAGATCTAAATTCAGC
>NW_027185436.1:10440023-10620023 GCF_022577435.1 Embiotoca jacksoni | reverse complement strand
AACAGCCAGCTGTACCATTTCTGATCAGGTCAATTAATAAGACTTGATAATGTCCCCATAGACATCCAAGACTTGTTTCTCATGTATGTGGATGTGCATAAATGAATTACAAATTTGTATTGTTTGTATAATTTTGCCTCTGCGGGCAACATCACCCTGCTCTTCCCTACATGTGATAGCTTATTTAGCTTTACTGTACGTGTGTGTGTGTGTGTGTGTGTGTGTGTGTGTGTGTGTGTGTGTGTGTGTGTGTGTGTGTGTGTGTGTGTGTGTGTGTGTGTGGGTGTGTGTGTGTGGGTGTGCGAAAGAGAGAAAGAGAGGTAAAACTTGAACTAAAGTTAATCAGAGGGTCTATGAGCTAGTTAGATTTTATTTTTGTAGTTGTATTTTGTCAGATAAGTGGGTGGGACATACATATAAATATACATATATACATACGCACACATATACTGTATATATACTATATATATACATATACATACACACACTACTAAGCTGTCTACTAAGGTTTTCTTAGGGACATTTTTATTTATAAAACCAAATCAAAGGTCTCAGAACCTGAGAAGTGTTGTAAACTTAGACTGTGAAGCTCCTTGAAAATAAAGAATTGTGAAGAATCAATAGTCACATAATTGTTCAGTAGTTATGTTGCTATTGTGACTAAGAATTCTCTACAGGTCGACCAGCTTGTCTTCTAATTGGTGACTTTATAGTGGAAAAGCAACACTACGACTTTTAATACCACTCCAAGCCTTAGCACGTTAATATATATAAATAAATAAAAAACTACCACAGCAGATTAGGGTCTTGTGCGAATGTCAACTGTTTCTTGTGTGAATAATAAAGAATAAAAAAAAGGCTTTAACACAAGTTTAGCATTTTGACTCATTCATGTAATTTGCTTGAGAGCAATAGCTGAGAAACGAGTAAGAAGATCCAAACATTCATCATCCGTCCATCTAAACATACATGTATACATATGCAGAATAGATTCATTGGTTTAGAGTTTTATATTTTTCCAGCACTTACAGCACACGTTAGAACAACCGATGTAATTTTATAAATGCTACATTGTATATTGGTGCCAAGCTTCATGAAAGTTGTTCATTTACTTCCCCCAATACGACCCTGAAGGAACTGACAAGGTATACGTAGGGCATAACATGAGAGAAATAAGAGAAGAACTAATCATCTCCAAATGTATGAGGACAGTTATTTTTAGATGATTGATTGTGATGTTCCCGAACCTGCTGGATATAAATCACCCTCTCCCTACACAGATAATAATGTGCGGAAGTGGAACATTTTCAATCATATAAAACGTAACAATAAAATAAAGTAGTTTGGTGAGAGTTGTGAAAATCTACTACGGTGAGCTTTCCATTGTAGTGTAGTGAGGTGGAAAAACATAATGAACTGTTTCTATAACATTGCTGGTCAATGAAAATTGCCTAAAATGCAGAGAACATCCGTTTTAATAGACTAACAGCAAAACCTAAGAGAAAGACAGTAAAAGAACAAGAACAGAAGCTGCAAAAGAAGAAAGAAAAGGGAGTGACTTGAGAAAGAGACCATGGAGGATGAAGAGGAGATAAAAACACAGAATAAGACCACCATAAGAGGAATAAAGGCAACTGGAGGTTCATTCCTGTATCCCAATCACCACAGCAACAACACAGGCAGTAGGCCTGAAACTTCGGTAGTGAGGATTTTTGGGCTGGTCTGTTTTTATTCAGAAGGCTGTTTTACGGTTAAGACTTGATTTTAGTGTTGAGATTGAGATATTTTTTTTACGGCATTTTTATTTGCAGTGGCTAAGGTTAGAGTAAAGGGCAAGAGAAGGCAAAATGACACTGAGCATCAACTTAAAGATAGAAGTACAAAGTGTGTGTGCATTTCATGGGGCCATACCTGCTTACACATTACAATGTTTCAATGACTGTTTTTAATGTTTGAGTCATTGTTCTTAATTGTTTTTAAATGTCCTTTTCTTTTGCCTTATGTTTTGATTATTTTAATGGTTTTATGTGAAGCACTTTGAATTGCCTTGTTGTTGAAATGTGCTATACAAATAAACTTGCCTTGCCTTGCTACAGTCAAATTTTTTCGGGATGAATCAAGTTCCCAGTAGGTACATTTCAGAGTGAAGTCTTGGTTTGAGGTTTGAGTAAGGGTAGGTCTTCAAGGAATAAATGTGTACATGTTTTTTATACCCCAATGTGGAAAAAATGTGTAATACACACCAACCCATGGGACATGGGTCACTGCAGGGACCAAAATTGAGGTCCCCAGGGGTTCAGCCTGCTTTTTAGAGGGCTAACCCTAAATCTAAAACTTAGTTTTAAGGTTAGGATTAGAATCAGGGGAAGGGTTAAGGTTAAGCAGTTGTGATAGTTAAGGTTAGGGAAAGGGGCTTAGGAATGCATTACGTCGATGGACAATCCTTCAGGGCATAGTGAAACAAACATCACACTGACAAGAGGTCTGTCACCCAAACATTGCTTCTCTATCAATCCTGTCTTTGCTGTCAGGCGTGGGCTACAACAATAACATTTTCTATTCTCTTTTTTCTGCATAGAAGCTCCTTATTAAGTATTTTATCCTTCTGTCTCTCTGTAACCTACATTCCTCCTAATCTCCCCTGGAGGATCTCATTTCCCCTTATTTCCTTCTTGTCCGAGCAGTTTCCTGACAGTGACCTTTCATTTCATATCCTGCCTCATGAATTAAAGCCATTAACTCTGCCAATAAACACACACACACACACACACACACACACACACACACACACACACACACACACACACACGCACACACACACACACACACAAAGACATGCACAAACAAGTGTACATACCCTAATAACATGTATAACTGGAATGCCTTCACCTAAAAATTTGGCCAGATCACAAGAAGATTGTCTGCCATAATCTTCTTTATGAATAAATCATAAACAGGAATTCAGTGGCAACATGCGAACCCCAAACAGCTGGCTGACAACTGACTCATTCTTCTGAATGCCACTAAGTTCAAAGAGCCGCATTGACCTAAACAGAACATACGCCTGATGCACTGGCTGTCATTCTCCATCCTCTGTAGTCTTTTCCAGTCCATGTATTTTCTTAATATTAACTAGGGGTACAGAACAAGGCTTTATGATGTTCAAGAGGTGTAAGGGCACAGCAAAAGCACTCTGCACAGCTTGTCAAATTACCCGCCTAATGGCCAGCTTGTCAGGCCGACTTGTCTCCGTGGAGAAAGAAAGGACAAGTGGGGGGAGCGAACAATTCTCTTTCTTGTCACAGCAGAACCATTCATCCATCTCTTTATGTGGTACCAATGCTTTCTGTTAAGTCCTGCCTCTCAAGTACATCCTGCCCATATTCAAATGGTAGTAATGACTTGGTATGAGAGCTTAATGGAGAAAGGGGCCAGCTGCATTGTTGGCCTGTCAGTCATTTGTCTTCACTCTTTCAGACTTGCCTCTTTTGGGGTGTGTAGATAAACGGACCCAAATGCAGACACACAGAAAAGTCTCTTTGGAACCAGGTATTTATTTGTCTTAGGCAGTGAGAGCAAACAGGAAAACACACCAAAAGTCTGAGTCCACAGAGCGGGAACCCGGCGTTGATCTGCCACCCTTTTATTTTTCTCTGGTAGGGCGGCACGAGTCTCTCTCCACACCCGCCTACAATGGCGGGCATGGATCTGGACCGAAGGAACTACCACTTTGACCTCCTGGCTGGGGAACAGGGGAGGTTGATAGCCCAGGGAGGCCTCAAAGGGGGATAGTCCGGTGGTAGCGGAGGCGTGTGAATTGTGGGCATACTCCACCCACGGGAGGTGACGGCTCCAGGATGCGGGGTTGGTGGTGGTCACACAACGAAGGATGGCCTCCAGCTCGTGGTTCAGCCTCTCTGTTTGTCCATTTGTCTGGGGGTGGAACCCCGAGGAGAGGCTGGCCGTGGCTCCGATGGTCCGACAAAAAGCCTTCCAGACCTGGGAGGCGAATTGCGGACCCTTGTCCGAGACAATGTCCGTGGGGATGCAGTGGAGCCGCAGGACGTGCTGGGTCAGCAGGTCAGCAGTCTCCCGGGCTGACGGGAGCTTGGTGAGAGGGATAAAGTGTGCTGCCTTGGAAAAACGGTCAACAATAGTTAAAATGACCATGTTGTTGTCAGATGGGGTAAAACCAGTAACGAAGTCCAGGGCGATATGGGACCATGGGCGTTGGGGAATGGGCAGAGGTCGTAGTAACCCCACAGGGGGTCGGTGCGAGGCCTTGGTCCGGGCGCACGTGGTGCAGGCCTGTATATAAGCTCCTCGAGGTTCTTATAATCCGTGAGGACCACAAAAGGATGCACTGATCCATCCAGCCAGTGCCTCCACTCCTCCAATGCTAACTTCACGGCTAGCAGTTCGCGGTCTCCCACGTCGTAGTTCCACTGGGCCGGGGAGAGCCTTTGGGAGAAGAAGGCACAGGGACGGAGCTTTGAGTCGGGGCCCGAACGCTGGGACAGCACTGCCCCGACTCCAGTGTCCGAGGCGTCCACCTCGACAACAAACTGAAGACTCTCGCCGGGATGTACCAGGATGGGTGCCGAGGCGAATCGCTCCTTAAGGGCCAGAAAAGCCCGATTGGCCTCAGGAGTCCAAGTAAAGTCCACCTTGGTGGAGGTGAGACGAGTCAAAGGAAGAGCCATCTGACTGTAGTCCCGGATGAACCGCCTGTAGAAATTGGCGAACCCCAGGAACTGCTGAAGCTTCTTACAGGAGGAGGGCATTTGGTCACTGCTCTGATCTTCTCTGGGTCCTTTCTGACCTGGCCCTCCTCAATGAAAAACCTCAGAAACTGGACAGACGGGACGTGGAACTCGCATTTCTCCGCCTTGACAAACAGCCGATTCTCCAGGAGCCGCTGGAGAACTTGGCGAACGTGGTGACAGTGCTCCTGGGGGGTGGTCGAGTATATGAGAATGTCATCCAAGTAGATAAACACAAACAGGAAATCTCTGAGGACATCATTGACTAGGGCCTAGAAGACGGCAGGGTCATTGGTCAGGCCGAAGGGCATGACCAGATACTCGAAATGTCCGAGGGGAGTGTTAAACGCCGTCTTCCATTCGTCTCCCTCTCTGATTCGTACCAGGTGGTAGGCATTACGGAGGTCCAACTTGGTGAAGATGGTTGCCCCCACGAGAGACTCGAAAACAGAATTAATCAGGGGGAGAGGATATTTATTCTCGGTTGTGATCTGGTTTAGACCCCGGTAATCGATGCAAGGGCGCAGGGTCTTGTCTTTCTTGGCCACAAAAAAGAAGCCTGCTCCTAGTGGTGAGGAGGAGGGACGGATGATGCCAGCGGCGAGAGAGTCAGCTGATTGGCAGGATCGACTGTGTGACGTCCGCGACTCTACACAGGATGGCCAAACCTTCGGCAGCCGATCTCCGAGGAACGAACTGGAAGGTTTCTTCGTACAGGTGATACCCGTGGCTCGACACTGGACGGAAAGGCAGGGTCGACTGTGTGACGCTCGAAACTCGACACAGGATTGCCAAGATTGCAGCAGATGATCTCAGAGGAACGATCTGTAATCTTCTTCGTTCTGGTGAACGGCAGATAGGCAGGAAACAAAACGGGAGTCAGAACCGGAAACTCTCAATGATAAGCCAGATGGACTTGCGGGACGTGCTACCACGCAGGTAAACGGACGGACTGACGACGAACAGACGGGAGACCGGGTTATTTGTATCCAGCTGGAGGTGATTAGTGGAATGCGATCCAGCTCGATCTACTGAGGTGGGCGTGGCAGATGACCGAACTCAGAGGAGGGTACTGCAGGAGAGACAAAAACAAACAGAAGCACATGGCAGACAATAACAAACAGACAGGGCACAGGAGGAGAGGCGATCGGGGGTAAAACAGTGGAAAACACACTAGGATCAGACAGGAATCCTAACAGCCTCTTTAATAGAATTTCCCATTAAGTTGAGTTAATCATCATTCATTAGTCATCAGTACAAGGTCAAAGACCAGATTAATTGTTCCTCCTTAATTTTAAGATTACGTCTTCAAAATCACTGCAAATATCTTTTTAATCATTTGCTGGAAGACATGTAGAAATTTCGTGGAATCATCTCATCTTTTCTCATTAACTTAACATAAATACATATTGTAATAATTAACATCAAGTAAAAAATGTTAGCTTTTATTCTAAGACCACTACAAAACACTACAAAAGTTTGTCTGACTTTGAATGAATGTTGAATGAATCTAAAGAAACAACATCAGTCGATAACAAGACTTCCCAGCATGCATTTTCTTCAGATTTAAAACTCTCCAGAGATCAGAGACAGACTGCAAAATTAAATCAGCCCTGGAGTTTGACCCATCAAATAACTATATATATATATAGTTATATATAACTATAATTACAACTATTACATTTAGAGGCATTGCCTTTCAGGGTTTTCCAGTATATATATTTTTTTTTTAACAGTTTTTGACAAGTTTATTCTCACCTCTTTTTTTTTTTTTTTTTTACATTGTCTACATTTTAAACTTGGAGCTTTATCTAAATACCACCATGCCATAAAAGTATCACACAATAGCAATAGCGACTAAAAGGGCAAACAAAATAACAATAGGGCTTTCGCACAATCGGTGCTCGGGCCCTAATGATGACCACTAATTTATTTAGGTTGTGGTTTTGAAAACAAATGCTGTTACATGTAACAACTGATCAATTGTTAATTCAATCATGATTTAAGATGAACTTGTTTTGTCAAGTTCACTTAACTGAGCCGGTTAAATTTTCGGAACTTATTAAATGGCTTTGAACTAAAATATTCACATTACTTTAGTGAGCTCACATTTTTAAGGCACCATTATAACTGTGTTTCACAATGTTTCTAATGGTTTTATTGCTGGAATTATTGCTGGGAGAAAACAATGTGTTCAACAATTGTTCAACATTGCAGAAAATATTCTGAACAATGTTTTATGTTTTCTACATGTTTAAATGTTACTTATCTTGGAAGGCTTAGACATTAACCCATTGCAAAAGCGAGCTATCTATTACAGGTAATTCATGCAGTTCTTTGTGAAAACCTATCAGGCAGTTACAATGTTTAGAGTTTTTATAGGCTCCATCTGACCTGCACTAAATGTTAGAAATTACTTGTTTCATCTTCTGTTTTCAAGACTATATTACAATTGTCTCAACACATTTTTCAGCAGTATTCTCAGGACAAAATTCCTCCTTTCTTTCAATTGTCCCTCCACTATAGCTCAACAATCAACCCCTTCTTTGAGGGAATTTAATAGCACAAATCAGAGCTCAAGCCTCATATTGGCTGCAGATAAACTTTACTAATGTATTTTTGGGCATTAGGCCAGTATGAGGAACTAATAAATCAAAAACAGTAAGAAAATGCATGTTTATAATTTTAAGACAAATTTGAGAACTAGCCCTGTGACAGGCAAACGTAACAGCAATATGTTTTGACCCTGCACAGCATGGCAGTGCGAACATGTTTCAAGTGGAGAGTACTGTATGACACAACATGTGTGAATCTTAAAAAGGTACTGCATGATAACACCAGGTGAATATGTTTTGTGACTCTTCCTGCTAAAACTGTTACGTCAACAGGAAAAATGCCAGAGAAGAATACATCAAACCTGCGTATTTAAAAAAAAACCATACAGAGTGTGGAGAAGCAACAAGTCAGGACTGTACTTCCATTTTTCTTAACAGTAATATTAAAAGGCATATTGGCCTTCAGACCACAGAAAATCAGCCCGTACAAAATGCTACGTTCTGTACGTTTAAATATAAAGTCATATAAAGTCGCTTTAAATATATATATATAAAAAAAAATGAAAGGATCTGTATGCTGGACAATACACACGAGTATAAAGGTTGTCACAAAATGGAGGCTACACACACACACACACACACACACACACACACACACACACCAGAGGCTGTGCACTGGCTCTCAGGAAAGCCAGATTTACAAGACAAACATGATAAATATAGAGGATAAACCAGCTATCAACAACACTGTTATTTACTCGCAAAAGAGTTGGTCATTAACAAGCATGCACAAAGTATACGAAAACATTATACAACAACAGCTATGCACTGGCTGTTCTCAAAGCTATGATGATAAGAGCATCAACCAACATAATTTGTATTCACAGGCTAATCCTCAAACTAACAGCTAATAGTAAGCAAGTGAGCATTTAGGACTACTGCACTTGTCTTACCTGGCCAGTGATGCCATCTCTTATCCAGCTTCGTAAACAGTTAGCTCCCCAGCTTTGTTACTGAGAACAGTGAGCAGAGGTATTTGTACAACATCATGTGAACTACGGGTGCTGCTGCTGCTGCTGGCGGCTGCTAATTACAATCCACATGGGTTTTTGCTCATTTTGATGGCTTCAAAAACAAATCCAAAAGTCGCTAGGACCTTTTCGTGAGCCGTTTCCTGTTTGTGGGCACATTCCTCCAGTCCTTTGACCCAGAGTCATTTGACCTGCCTCTCTGACCTTAAAAGTCATTTCCGGCCGATTTTAGAGTTTGGTACCAAAGATATACTATTAATCATCTTATGAAATGGAAATATCTATGGAATATTAATATAGACAACAAAAAATAAATCAGCTTTATTCTTTTTTTTTTTTTTTTTAAATCTTTATCTGTAGCTGTGGACATTCATATCCTCTCCCATTTGCCAGGGGGTGCTGCAGCACCCTGAACACCCCTACTTCTTACTTCACTAAAACTAGGAGGAAAGGAATAGTACTTTTTGACAGTTTAAATCACTTGCTGCTTTGCAGATTCAGATTAGTAACACTAAATATAATCTACAATTGAATTATAATATATTAGAATTGATTAACCTACCGATCAGTAAGTAAATAAAGTTACAAAAGCTCCACCTTTACCAGCTGCAACATTATAATGATGCCCACACAATAAGGCATCAATTATTATAATCCATTCAAAATTTAGAATTCTTCATAATGGTATACCAAAGGGTCATATACTGATGGCAATTAATAGGGGATTTTACTTGAGTGAAATTTTTGATTGTGGGCTTGGACTTTTAATTGCAACAGAGTATTTCTACACTTGTCCTTTTACTTTTAGCTCAGTAAAAGATGGGAGTTTTCCCTTTACCACTGAAGATTCATCATTGGGTAAGTTATCATTATGTGTGTATGATTTGCATTTCTTTTTCCTCTGATATTATATTTAGTACGTATTTCTGATAATATTAGAAAATGCATTACAGATTTCTAAATAATAATGATCAATGTAATAATACGTAAATAATAGTACATCTACAGGGACACCTTGCCTTGTGATGAGCATAACCTATTATTTTTCATTACATACGGCTAAAAGGAATTATTTTTTTTTTAACTGTACAATACTCATGTCATAAAAAACTTTTAACAGTGAAGCTAAAACCACTGAAAACTTTTCGGTGAGCACCAAAATGGTCCTTGCTTCATTCCTTTTCAAACCACACTAATCATCCCCTCCATCCATCCAGATGAGGCAAAACAAAGTAGAAGGGTACGTTATTGTTTCCCAAGTCCAATTTCCTCATAATTTTCTAGTCCTTTAATGATTCACATCCCCAAGCCAGAGCAGGCATGCACACACACACACACAGACACACACACACACACAGAGACACACACACACACACACACACACACACACAAAAAGGCATGTTTTTGCCATGAAGAGAAACCATTTGCTCATTTTGATGGAGGCCTAAAAGAGAGGTTGAGCTGTCTAAGTGGATTTTTCATTACTGAATGTAATAGGGCAAAGAAAATTACAGCTGCTACAGCGGGAGGGGCATTAGGATTGCTCATGTACTTTTTACATGGATATTTGTAATGACCAAAGAGGTTCAGCGCAGCTGTATATGAACAGAAAAATTAGTACAGTGCTCTCTGTCTCGTGTGTGTACCCTTTCCCTCCCATCTCAGTCTCCTCTACTTGCATGCTATCTGTAATTTGGAGAAGTGTGTCCAAACTCATAGGAGAATGAAGAAGGTTATTTTATCTCCACCTATCGCTCCGGACTAAAACAGGAAAAGTAGGAAACTAACATAATCCAGGAAATAATATTGAAAATAGAAAGCTATTAAAATATAATATAAAATGAAATATATCATTTATCAGGTGCAACTGCATGAAAGACTCAATAATTGTAATTTCCTCACAATACTCTGCAGTCCCCCCTTCCAATGAATCCCAGATTCACGCCACACTTTCTACACATTTAGAAGTAATGAAAGGCATAAGGTATTTCAGAAATTAATTTCTGCTAAAACTAAAAGTCTTGGTTGTGCTGTCTTTATTTGTTCTCTGACCAAGTCCATCCTACAGTGATTTACTGCCTGGAAGTAAAGTCTATATTTATATGCTGTAAATTAGCAATGGTAGAAGAAGTACTCAAACCTGCACCTCAGTAAATTGTAAATAAATATATAAAGAAATAAATTGCATAGAAGTGCTGCACTGAACATTTTACAAGGCTGTTATCATAAAAATAAAATATACATACAGAATGTGCATATATGGGTCATTATTGCTATATTATGCAACATTAAGCAGTATTTAAATGTTATGAATTTCCAAGGTGTATTTGACTTTTGTTGTTAAGTTAAAAAAAAACATATCGTATCTTACAAAATATGTTTTAAATGTATCTAAATTTGTGAATAGCTAAAGCTGTCAATAGAAGGAAATCAAAGTCAAATATTTCCCACTGGTATGAAGTGAAGTAGAAACCAGCAATGAATGTAAATATTCCCAACACTATAATACTTTGATTTTGTGATATTACAAAATACCTTACTTGATTTTATCTGACATTTGATTATTTAATAAGCTTAAAACAAATTCTAAAGAACGATGAAAACTTAAACCCTCAACAAAATCTAACCTTAAGGTCAATTGAGTAGCTGCTCTAAAGCTTACAGTCATATTGCATGATAGAGTTTGTCTATTTTTTGTTGTCTCTGAGCACTTTAAAGACATCTCATTGATGGAAGCCAAATTGAGTATTCAACAGCCGGATCACCGCGTGCATTTAGTCGTTGCTGTTGTGGAGCTATTCATCATATCACATGATTTTCATTTGTAAATATTTAAAGCCTTGTTAATTTGAACATAGATTTTCATTTTGTAAAAGCTTGCATTAGATTCTACATTATATACCATCATATTCAGCTGACATTCAACACACAACTTGTGCTGACAAAAATAAATCGGAAACACCTCTTTACGACGAATGGCACTTTCACCTTGGCTTCTGCATCAGTCTCCTGGATGCATACAAACAGGGATGAAACAGAAACAACAAAGTAAACAAACTTAGGAAATGTTTTTTGTCAAACGTGAAAACAGCTACACTAGGGTCTCACCATATAGAGACCGAAGATACTGTACTGTATGAAGGAAGGTCTAACTGCAGCATCAATTCCATCCGCACTGAAACAGCACCCTTTTCATTTGATTTACTCTGTTGCCCAATAGTTAGTCCACTTGTATCTCCCTATGGGTTGCATCTTTCCCCTTCTTTGCCCGCCCCTCCACTGTATCCACCTTCATTAGCACATAACAGGCTATCAACATGCATAGCAGGGTCCTGATTTAGACGTTCAACCTAATTAGCCCTTAATGAACGAACCGAGACCAGCTACCTGAATGGAAGATCACACACAAGACAATAGCATAGATGGATACATGAATTTGCCCTCCTGCACAAAAACACACAAATATAAGCACTCAAACAGACTAACATATATTTACCGTGGAACCTTTAGTAGCTTGTGTTTGGCTCATTACCACACAACAGACACTGAAGTATGAGAAACTGCCATCTTAAATACACTGTATGATGGCATACAAGACACACAGTGATTTGCATTGAACAAATTGTGGAGATGTTTCAGCCGAGAGAGAAGTTTCCAAAACCTCTGTACAGCTACAAGATCATACAATACTATGTGTACTTAAGCAGTGCATATCCTAAAGGGGCATGTTTATTAAAACTTATGCAGACTAAATAAACATTAAAAAAAAAAAAAGGTTTGTCCTGTTATTTATCTAATCTCGAGGAATACACTCATTTGACAAGGCAAAATTGGAAGATAAATTTGGTAAGAAGCTCACATTCAGTTTATTAGTCAAAAAGTGAAAGAAAATTTGACAATCTTCACAGAAATGTTATTACAATAAACAGTAAATACAGGGTAAGCATTAAATTTGTGTTTATCAAAGAAAAAAAACCCAGATGAGACTCAATAATGAACAGAAATAATCAAAGCTCATGGCCTCTCCTTTATCTTCCTTTCTTCTCATTCTCCTCTGACGGAGTTTATTAAAGACCCACGCTGCCTTTGGCTATTCAATCACTTTTCAGTCAGAAGTAATGGTTGTACTGAATGAATGCAAAGGGTGGCAATTCATTACCACAATCAGAATATGAACACCTCACTTCCTTCTCTCATGCCTCACTCTTCTCTTCACATAGTGTTCAATATTAGCATAAAATTTGGGATGCTCAACTCTGGATTGTCTGACCAAATATGCAGATAACTAATATTTAATATTTATTAATATGAAGTAGATTTGAATCCTCCTTTTTTTTTTTATTCAATTTACTTTACTCTCGAGTATCAAAGGGTATTTCAATAAGAAAATAGGGCAATGAATAGATGAATGAAATCCTCCAACGACAAATGATAGAATGTCACATTCACATATAGCAGATGGGATGCATTGCAACACACTGCTTGCGGATCATCAGACATCCAGTTCACACCTTCTGCTCTCCAAATCTGAAGCAGAAGGCATGTCGATTACCAATCCAAAAAAAACCACCTTTGTTCATTACATGAAAGGAAACTTTTAATGTAGCTGTGTAATGTTTCATTTGCCTCACTTTTGTTGGCAGTTTTTATCTCTGCTTAAGGGCAATAAACTTTTTCCGTTGCCTATAATGTTCTCATTATCATCCACATCCCTTCAACCTCTCCTCTATGTTTATTTTCTTCTGTCTCTCACCCTCTGCTCCAGCCTCTGCAGTACTATCTCACTGACGGGGTCTGCCTTGGTCACCACAGCTTTCCTGCCCTCTTGTTCGACCACAATGGTCATAATACAGCACATGTCCACCAGCTCCTCCTGACATCTCCTCATCCCAGCATCCAGCTCTCCTCTGCGGGTCGGGTCACGCTTCAGAGCCCCCTTCTCTGCCACTGAGAAGCCCAGCAGGCCCGTCAAAACCTCATCGGACAACTCCACTTCCAGGTAACCGGTTCCATCAGATATAGTGGCACAGACACGCCAAATACCGTCGCTGCTGCTCAGTTTCCCCAAGAGAGTCACAATAAAAGCTTTGACATGGATCTCGGTAGTGTGGGGGTGTGGTTTGGACATCAACTCTTCTAGTAGGCACAAGTATGTAAAGGGTGGAGAGGTCAGGGTGACGGCAGGGACTGTGCTGTCACTCTGTGGATCTTTTTTAGAGGATAGTGCAGTGCTTGAGGTGTAACTTTGCACCTGAGGAGTGCCAAGTGAACTGCCAAATGCATGCTCTGTCGTCATAAAACATCCATCGTTAACCGTTCTTGATGATCTGCTGGTAAGTCTGCAACCAGAGCCTGAAGTTCCTTTTTCGTAGGTAGCGCTCTCTCTGTCTTTACTAGGTCCTTGTTGAACAGGCGGCTGATTTGGTCCTTTAGTCTTTTCAGTTTGTGCTCCATATGCTTCTGCTTCTTCAAAAAAGCAGTATAAGGCCTCATCCATAAAATCCCTTTCATCATTAGTGACTAATTCTAATTCATGGGATGGCTTTGAAGCTGCTGGGGAGATTATGGGTTTGGAAGTCGCTGTGTATAGCTGCCCTGAAGCTTCTCTGGTGAATCCCTGATAGTCTCTTTTCTGTGTGGTGACTCTGGTGTTGCTGGACCCAAGTCGAGACCCAGAGCCACTCAAAGAAGATGATTCAAACTGAGCAATTTGGGGTTTTGTCGCTCTGTCCAAACTGTTAAAATTCCCTGTTACTCTGTTGCTGCTCTGTGGCAAACTTCTGTGACTGCTGTCAATGACATTTACACTTTCTTGAAAAAACACAGCGTCCAACTCATCCAGGGGAAGATCATCAAAGTCTTCATCAGGAAAGTCTTCATCTGCCATGCTGTGATCCTGAATGGCTTGATCAATCACTTCAGGGGTTAACAAGTCACCTTCTCGTTCGTCACCGTCGTGACGACCTTGGACTGAACCTCTGCTGCTCTGGGTCAAACCACTTCTGTGCGAGTAGGTGGATGTTTCACTTCTGAAAGACACGAGCCAATTATGTTGGATTTAAGCCATCAGGGTTAATGACCTTATTGTCCCAGGGGTAATGTTAGATAAACAGATTCAAATGTGGTGTTACACCTCAAGACAATCAAGAAAAGCATGCAGTTTTGTCTTTGATTGCAGCCTCCATAATCTGACACCACACAGCTTTTTACATTTTATGTTATAATTTGTGGACTGTGTTATCCTTCAAATCAATAATTTTCTTCATCAGCAGTTATATAACAGTATGTTTATAATAAGTATCTGTTAAAAACATTGTTGTCGTCACTGGCTGTAAATGAACAGAGTGACACCAAGACAGCAGGCAGAGATATAGACAGCAACACCAACAATCACAGAAAGTTTGTCAATAGGTTTTAGAACAAATGTGTTAAATGCCTTCTTAAGTATTTCTTTTCTGAGAAATGTCGAGATATATTTGCCTGACAGTGTAAAGTGAGGAGTTCCAGCATTAAAGCGACATCGCATAGTTAACCACCCACCTGGATGAGGCTGTTGAGACAAGGCCCCTAACGGAGGAGCTTCTTGACGACGGAGTCGGGGCCTCACGCAGTGTCTCGTAGCCGCTGTCTGCAGATGGTCCAACCTGAAGCATTTCGACCTCCTCCTGGGCCTCCAGACTGGCCAACAACTCTGCGTCATCAAGCTCCGAGTCCTCCACTTCCTGGTTACCTGAGGAAGAAAATAGCATCAAAAAATGTGTTAAATTCTGTAATGGGTGGGTGAATGTGTGAAATGTGATTGATTAGCGGACAAGTGATTTGTGTCAATCCAAATTACACACAATATAGTGAACATTTATAAACAAGCCTTATTTGACAAAGCTCAAAATTTCAAATCAAACCAAGCTGCTGTGGTGTCGTACTGTACGTATTTCATACTATTTTTTTGTCGCACCTGATTTACCGGTAAAAACACACAACTTCTCGTGAATATACCTTGTCTTGGTTCTAGTGGGGCCTCCTCCCCCTCCTGCTGCTGCTCCTCCTCAGGAAGTCCCAGCGTCCGACACAGCGCCCTGCCCTGTCAATCAACCACCGTATCTGTTTAAATCATTGCATCTTTTCCACCGCTATATGAAGCTCAGTAGGTCTTTGTTCTTGCTTTAAACAGTAACTGACCTACAACACTTTCAATGCAGTTTTACGTTAATCAGAAACACAGATCAACAGGTTACAGGCTCCAAATAATATTCACACAAAATCTGGATCAAAAATAAAGAAAACAAACATGGATTGGTTATAGTTTACCTGGTTGTTTCTGTCCACCAAGTCCTCCACCTCACCACCCAGGATCTTGATGTTGGACGGCCCCAGCAGCAACATACCAAGTCTGCAAACCATCCGTCCATGCAACTGCAGCTTCGCACCAGGCCTGAGCGGGTAAACAACAATTTAAGAAAATTATCAAGCTGTATAAAAATCATTTGTGTTTCTTCACTTAATGAGAAATAGCAGTAGTCCCTCTTTTTCTCTCAAATTAGCTTGAATCCATGACTGTACGTTCCTGTTAATCACTGGAGGCCCAGTTGTTAAAAAGACGTACAGTTTTACTCTTGCATGGTTCATCTTCTTGGATAGTTAGCAGCAAAAATACATCGCAGTGCTTTTAAATGTTTTACAGATTGATCCGTATTAACCTCAGTGCTGTGCTGAGTGCAGGAATAGACTCGTACTCCATGGCCTCCAAGCTCTGGATTCCGTCCGTCACCTGTACAACAGAGAAAACGTGTTTGACCAGGACACAATGAAATTATGAAATGAATACAGATTTGTATTCACAAAACACTGCAAAATAAATTATTGCTCCCCTCGGTGTGTTTCTCTGAACTCTTTAAAGAAGAAAAAACGAATCATAAGACAGTTCTTTTTATCGATTACAAACTTTCTATGTAAAGACACACTACGTTGGGTAGCTGTAATACTTTACAACATTTGACTACAGATTTAAACATAAACTGTTTGGAAATAATTGTTTTTCTATTTTATTGTATACACTAGCTCTTTTCTGCTTTAAAAGCCCACCTTTAGGCAGTGATGCCACCACAATTGTTTTACTACCATAAGTCTTTGTGTCCCATGACTCCTAGAATTGTGGCACTTACTCAAAATGTTCTGAGAAATGGAGAAAGAAAAAAAAAAAAAAAAAAACACATTGAGAAAGCCACTGCAACGTTTCTAAGCAACACCAGCACTATTCTTGAAAGACCACAGAGCATTGACAAGTGTATTACTTAAGGTGAAAATTGCAGTCTGTCTCGTATATTCCTGCAATGTACTCTTTTATATGCTCTCACTGATTGCACCTGTCCACTCTATTCAGTGCGGATAAGAAGCAGAAGTCTGCATCAGGAAACACACAAAGCTACAGCCTAGTTACAGATTAAATAGTGTAACACTGTAGTCAAGACTAGTTCATGTGTAATGTGAAATCGTGCTGTAAAGAATTTTGCTTCCAGACTAATGGTAAAAAAAAATGTAGTAACAAAATAATCATACAGCTCCGTCCTTAACAAGAGTTCTTCTCAGCAACCATCTCTACAGGTAACTTTGAACAAAGAGACAATACACACATGGTAGGAAAAGTCTGTACTAATATACATATAGGCATATAGATACAAACACACAAAATAGTTGTTTATGCAAAAGCCACTACATCAAAATACACACCCAAACATACTAATTAAAGGCAATTACACATTTGTGTTTTGAAAATGAACTGTATCGGGGCTAGAAGTTTTTGGCTACCTGGTGTTACACTGATCTGGTTTTCTTAGTTGAAACGGAGACAACTGTCCGGCTTTTGAAGGTAACTGTTCGGTCCGCCGGTGCAACAGTTTCAAAAGCACAACATAAAAATTCAAGGGAGATTTATATTTTTTTCCCCCCCAACTATAGTTCAAAAATCCCTCTGACCTGCAGTAGTAGCATACGGGTTGGTCTGGCTTCCCAGGGCCTCTGGGTGGTCTGTGTGACAGCAGACACCTCGTTGTCGGCACAATCTGTGCCCCTCAATTTCTGTAGCTGACCATATGCAGGCTGACCGATGTCCAGTAATGAGTCAACCTAAAACAGAGTGGGACCTTTGATTATATTCCTTTTTGCCATAATATTATTTACTTAAACATTTTGTACAACATTTGACAGATTGTAGTCCCATTACAGTAAAATTGATATATTGTGAACTGCTAATAAAACTAACAATCTGCTCAAAGATTTTCAGCTGTGTTTCCAATTACAATCTAGGAAAACTGGAATCCAGCGGTGCTTCGTTATAATATGGCCTCCAACTGTACACCAATCAACTCTTTTCCTTGAATTCCACAACAACCCTATTTTTGCTTCAACAGCTTGCTGTGATCTTCGGCATCACACAAACGAACACACCAAGCATGACAACATGAACAGGAAATATCTAATGCAGCGATAATATTAAGCAAAAATTAACCAAATATTTTCTATGATCCAATAAAACATAATTTACACACAAACACAAGAGCCTTCTGAAATAACAACTCCAAAAAATAAATGCAGTAGGAACATTTAAATAATTTCTTCACTCAATGTGGACTGCAGTGTAATTACTTTAAAGGTCCAACGTTGTATAAATTCAGATTGTCATTTCTTTTTGGATTATGAAGCTGGTCTACAGCTCTATATAAATACTGTGAAAGTGTCAAAGCACTCAGTCCACAGAGATATCCACACAGCCCGTATTGAGCAAATGAGCTGTTTGGACGTTCATATGTTTGTGATGTCACAAACTCACAGCACCACTGTCCAACATTTAATCTGCTATTCCATTGTGAAGCTAGCGAGCTACAAGACTGAACAAAACCTCCTCCTGGGCATTGGTTGCTCAGAAAAGAGTCAGACAATTACAGGAGAGAGTTGACGAATACACAGACACAAAACCGCCCGTTCTTGGTGGAGTTCCAGAGAGAAGCTTCAGAGAACAGATGTAAAACTAAACTGAGAGGTTTTTGATACTTAAAACCACAAAAATATCTTCCTGTGGATACTCAAAACTGCAAATAATACACAAGAAAAGTGTAAAATATGGGGCCGTTAATGTGGTTTTGCATCTGTTGTTGTTTTTACATGTAAATTGGTCTTTTCCCCACCGTCCTCTCTATGTTCTGCTGCATGTGCATATATAGTCTCAGCATGCTGTTAGCTGTACGTACATGTCAGTCTTATGTTATACATGTTGGGATTTTTAATCATGCTTTTTAATATCTAGCCAAAATTCGCTTTCTATGCCACCTCTGGCTAATTTATATCATACTTTAGTTTCCCCTGATAAATAAGAATGGCCCATAACATAATCCTTAGAATAAACATTATGAAAGATGAAATATATGATCAACAAGCTTGTACCTGGACGCAGAAGGTGCCGCTGAGCTCCGTCTTCTGGGCCTGCGCGAGCCCATCAGGGAGAACACGGTAGTCCAGGTCTCTCAGGTCTGTCAACAGCCACTGGTCCAGCACCTACAATTTCCCATCATGCAATGAGGCACATGATGTTTTAGGCTGTTACCAATTTTGTCACTTACAGCAAGCTCTTTCTGTAATTTTATGACACTTATATTTAACCTTCTGTGACATGACAAAGAATTAATTACATTCACTTGACATGACGTGTTTGGCCACCTTTTTTATAACACACTAAAAAAGCAACCTCTTTTGAGGTTGCTTTTTTTTTTTTAACCTTTTTCCATCAGAAAAGTTCCTCAAAGAAATGATTCAACAAAAAGAGAGAGACGTTACAGGGATTTAGAGGCGTCACGACTCAGTAGTGACATTAAGTCCCTGCAGATTTTTCATCTCTTATCTCTTGCTTATCCCCATCATTTAAACACTTTTCTGTAGGGACCATGTGGGCCACATGAATGAATGAACCAGTACCACAGTCATGTTGCTGAAGCCATGGGGCCAGGTGATCTGTGCCTTAAGAAATGGAGCATTATCCTTCTCAAGTATCCATTTGAAAAAAGATAAAGACTTTGGCCACAGCTGTTCAGCAACAATATTTCGGTACACTGTGGTGTACAAATGATGCATCAATGCAGGAAAACATACCCCACATGACGCCACCACCAACTGGTACAGTTGACACTAGGCAGGATGGATTCATGCTGTTTACACTAAAATTGTGTCCTGCTATCAGCATGTACCAACAGATACCAGGATTTGTCAGACCAGGAGGTGTTCTTTTACTCTTCAATCGCCCACTTTTGCTGATCACAACCTATTCTAACATGATCATCTCGTTCTCAGATGACTGTAATAGAGGTAGACATGGCCTTGGGCTTTTGTTATTCATACACTCTGTAAGGTTCAATGAGTATTGATTTTCTGTGTGCTGCATATTAGTGCATTATCCTGCGAGGATATGTCAATTTCACTACATACAAGAAAAAAAACATATGCTGTGTCAAAGAGCTTATTCAGTTTAATGGGTTACTTCTTATGAATAATTTTTAATTATGATCAAAATCAGTTGTAAAAATTGTCCATCACATGTCCACAAAGCCAAACTTTGAATCGACACAGGGGTAACCATCTCCCCTCCTCATATATGACAACTTTTGATCATGCAACTCATGTTATAATAGTCACTGAGGGACCTCCATGACAATTGAGCCAACTCCATCCACTAAGAAAGGCCGTGTGGGAGAAAGCTCCACAATCAGCTGGCTAATGGAACTTTACTCAAGGTTTTTGTCAACATTAAGTGTGATCATTTCACTCAGACAGCCACACATCCTGCCTACCTGTTGGTTGATTTGCTGCTGTGACAGACGCGCTGCTCCTCCTGCCTCTTCTTGTAGCCACACCACGCAGGCTTCCAGCCAGGCAAAGGGCACCTGGACATGCCAGGACGACTGCAGCCAGGCCTGGGTGGAGCGTACCACTGCCTGGATCTCAGGGGCCATCCTCTTCCTTGGTTTGTATTCAATCTAGGCCACTTTCTGCTATATTTTCCACTGTAATCTGCTAGTATATACAGGCACACAACTCTGGCTTTTGGTAAGTGAGGTCACCTTAAAGCTGCTGCAGCCAAATAAGTGCTTTTTAACTACAGTTATTCATATTTAACTGCATTTACCGGTAATTACTTTTCTCTTTTTTTTTGTTAGTTTCTACAAACTAAAAAGTTCCCGCATACAACCGCAATGACAACTTTCTAAAAAGGTTTGGCACTGACAAATACATTTTATTATTTCACTCTCTTGCATGTGCAAGAACAGGTTCAAATGCTACATTTAATTACTACATGACATAAAAATCCCTCGGCTTAAATGGGGCTTCTGTGTTAAGGGGTCATCTTCTCTCTCTAAAACCCGAAACCACTTGTGGTCACCATTAAGAGATTCGACTATTCTTAACGTAGGAACATTTGCTCTGTTATTATCTCTGAGGTCATATCAACATTAATGCTGTGTCTTTGCGCTTGATTATGTATGGTTACTGAAAAGAGAGACAGGGAGAGCTTGTGAGAAATGCAGGTAGTGATGGCATGCATATTATAAAAACTAAGTAAGTGTTTTGATTGAGGTTACCCGAGAAAAGCATCGAGGCAGCATCAAGTATTCTGTCAAGTAGCCGAGGCGCCAAAGCAGACTTACCTAATTTATTGTTTTAAAGCGACTGTAACTTAAGCTTTGAGTCCACAGAACAAAGCCACAAAAGCGCTTTACGTACAGCATAAGGTCTTAAACCAAACAACCGTGACGTGAAACTCCTTAGAAACCATAAATATCAGCGCTGCAGTACTTTGCCAGCAGAATTATCTGAACTTCCGCTGTAAATTGCGGATCCGCACCCGGAAGCAGGGCGTTGTGTACCGCTTTGGAAACGCCTCAATTCCGATGATTGACGTCTCCTCCAGCCAATTAGAATCGTCTCACGTTAGATTGGCTTCCCACTGAACCAATGAGCGCTCAGTATTCGATCCCGTCTCGTATATTTCCAGGTTCGGTAGAAAAGGAAAGGGGGACTAGCGAGGCGTTTCGGTGCAGGTCAGTGTTTTGACGATATTTCCCTCCCTTTTATGTGTCTTATTTTCGGGCCCAGTGTAGTGGGAGTGCACTGACACTTTAAAAAAAAGAAATACGTCTTTAATATACTTTCAGTCGTCACTTAAATCCTTTATTTTGTGATGCTGCCCGACTAGCTGGCCTCGTCCAGCTCAACCGAAAATGAAGGCAATATGGCGAACGTACGCTAGCTGTTAGCTCGAGAAGCTCGGGCTGATCTTTTTTTTTTTGTATTGATCGATTGGAAATATTTGTATCAACCCACCGGTGGCAGATCACGATTATCGTACAGGCGCATGCAACTTACTTCAGGTGTTTCACATCTACGTTTCGTGAAATATCTCGTTGGAAGTTCACGCGAAGAAGCTAAACGCGTTTCCCTCCAGGCTAGTCAGCTGCGCCGGTAAGCTAACGTTAACCGCGGCTCGGTCGTGGTCGCCAAGTCGGCTTCAGCCGAGCCGTCAAAACAACTCTTGTTGTTTTAACTACTTACTCTCTGGTGTGGGAATTAAAAACCGCACAGTGCTTCAGATTGAGAGTCGGCTTTGTTCTTCGGTAACTCGATGACTATTAATGCTATGCTGGGATTATTATTATTCGTCATTGATCGCCTCCCCGGTTAACATGGCCGTGGTAACGGGGACTCTTCTTTCATCCCGAAACCTGGCGAAATGCTTCCACTTCCCGGGCCAATCAATCTTCCCATGTGGCGACTGATAAAAAAAATTACAGACGACAATAGTGTCTCTTCAAAATAACATTTGGTCTTTTGAATGCCCGCTGATGAGGCGCTCATAAATCCCGCAGCAGCCAACAGCGATTCAAACCCAGCTATTAAATCAAAATGTGTGTGTGATCGTGGATGGTGCTTCTCAAACTTTGCTGTCACCGAGCTCTTTCCAGTATTTAAAGTAGCCTCTCCCTCCCCCGACAGGTCGCAGGAGCTGTTTGGTCCTTTCTTATTTAGATCCGCCTATCAACACGCCCTTGTCCCCTGTAATAAATATCGGTAAGTCTTGTGTTTCTGCCAGTTTCTTCCATTTCATTCCCCGTTTCTTAAAAAAAGATGGATCTCGGTCAAACCTCTTGAATTGTCTAATTTATTTTTTTCCTTGCTATTACAATGCCGACAGACAACCAGCGCTCACAGGGGCCAGTTTTCTGCTTCTCGCTCCCTGCTTCTGCCACCTGTATCCCTGACTGAGGTGCTCACCTCTTTTCTTTTTGTGTCAGAAGACCATGGAGACGGAAATTGATCAGCAAGAAGAGACTTCATTCAGCAACACAGAGACTAACGGTATACGTCATATAATCTTGGTAATGTTGTGAAGATGTATCTGTTTATTGACCGCTTTGACAAATCTGTTTGTGGTATGTAATGAAAGGATTGCCTTCTGGTTGTGGTGTTTACCCAAAGCTATAGTTTGGGAGACTAGTGCAAGATATGCATGAGTTCAAATATTTTACCGGGTATCTGTTTGTATCAAGAATTTGTGTCCAACTGTTAAGGACACATATATTCATATATGATCTCACAAAACTGTGTTCTTGTTTTAAACAATTAAAAAAAAAAAAAATCTCCTAATTTAGCACAGTGATTTATTTTTTTATTTGTATCCTATTATATGAGAACAGAGCTTTAAGACTTGCGATTCTGCGATTCACTCTTTTCTGTGGTCTTTTTGGTAATTGAATTTGATTCTGCTGAAGGTTGTGTGTGTGCGGCGTTTTCAGGGTGTGTTTTTTTTATCTCCTTATGCCAGGTAAGCGCCCTGCTGAGGATGCAGATGAGCAGAAATCATTCAAGCGCTCCAGGAACTCCGATGAGCTGGTTGAGCTTCGCATCCTCCTGCAGAGCAAAGTAAATCAACTCCCCTTTCATTTCACGTTTCATGTCAAACCCTTATGTGATTATTTATATTTTTGTCTCCTTCTTCAGCAGGACTGCCAATTTATTCTCCCTTTTTTTTTTTTAAGGGATTTTTTTTTATTTTATTTATTTTTTTATGCCATGATCACATTTCTGCCTTGTTGAATGTTAATTTCCACGCGCATCTAGTCTGTTAATTGCAGCACCGTAGTTCACATTTCTGACATTTTTGTTATATTTCCAGTTTTTATAAGTATTCTTTGTATTTCTAGAATGCAGGAGCTGTAATTGGGAAGGGTGGCAAAAACATCAAAGCCCTCCGTACAGACGTGAGTACCTCTATTTTATACACGCTGAATTTCTATTTTGTTTTCTTTAATTTTCTCTCTACTCGCCTCTCAAACCTAGCCAGCCTTCTCTATAGGACAGCTGTTTTCTTACATTTACCCTTGATAACTGATTAAAACTTATTGTGGTAGTAAGTATTTTCTTCCGTGTAAATAAGAGGTGTCGTTAGCTAATGCCTGTGTTATTAGTCTTCTGTTCATGAGATCTTCCGACAAACCCTTGGGGTTGGCTTTGTCTTTTTCTTTTCGCATGAACATTACGTGATTGTCTCAGCTAACCAGCCCGAGGCACAAAAGCCCAATTCCATGTCCATTTGTTTGTATATAATGGTAATTTATAGTAACACTGCTGTTGGGGCAACACTGACGCTCCTGTTAATTTGAATTTATGGGCACAGTGCTGAGTTCATGAGGTCACCTGATGCGCAAGCTAACATTTTTATTTTTTTGTAATTGTTAAGGCAAACTGGCCAAATCTTAATTCAGTCAATGTCAATGCCTCTTTCTCTAGCCCTCCACAAATTGTTCCCCCCCCCCTTTTCTCACTGTCTCTGGTTTATTCCCCAACATTGAACTCTTCATGTTCTTAATATGCCATTACCCATTTTCCAATGTCACCTTTTCTCCTTTTCTCTCTTTGACAAACCAATCTCTGAGAGAATCAAATTAAAGTCACATTTGAACAGTGTAGAGCCTGTATATTAAAAATGTATTCCTCTTCCCTCTTCCCTCTCCCTTGTTTATTATTTTACTGTTTACTTTTTTGCCCACTTCCTCCTCTGTTGCCCATGTTCTGGATGGCCCCTCCTGCGCCCGCCCACCTGACACCCTGGTTGGCCCTGCCCATAATCGTGCCCTGTCCCTAAATGGGCGCCTTACTTGATTGACATCTGTGCTCGAATGGCCCTGGCCCCTGCCCATGCCACGCCCAGTTCAATGCCAGTGTGTCAGTCCCAGACAGCAGTGGGCCTGAGCGGTATGTCCCTAAGCTCCTCCCTCTCACTGCCTGACTACAGGTCAAACAAACAAGAAGAGATGAATAATAAATAGTCATCCTGCCTCTGTCAAAGTCACTGTATTTTAACCTACCTGTTCACACAGTATATTAGCCTGAGTCAAAATGCCTAAATGCGGTCATGTCCAAATCTGCCATGTAAAAGCCATGTGAACATCCTATATGCCATTTTTAAAGTCACGTCAGCATTGAAACTTAGGCTGGTGTTGTCAGGATTTTTCCACAATCTGCCACTGTCTTTTTAAATCTTTGCTATAATCTGTGCAATATCTGCGTGTTTGTTTTTTTTTGTTCGTTTTTTTTTTTACATTTATTTTAATTGATGATCATCTGTCCTCTTTATCTTCTGCGTTTTCACTTCCCTCCCCCCCTCAGAGTGGATATACTGGTGTTGTTGTTTTTTTCTCGTTAGTTTCATGAGCTCACTTGCTTTTCGCATCATCCCATTCTTTCCTTGTGATGCCCTCCTTATATTGATAGGCTCAGATTGTCCATCCATTCTGAAACGCAAAAGGCAAGCTAAAATTCATGTGGTGTGCGTGTGTGTGTTTCCTGTCTTCTGCTTCATCTGAACTTGGTTGACTGCTGGAGCTATTGAAAGTACAGGATATCTTTCGCTGTCCCACTCATCTCTGCATCCTTTGGTTTTATATTTATCGCATCCCCCATCCCCTTATAAAGCATCAACTCGAGTGGTGGCAGACTTCATTTACCATGGTATAATCTGCTCTGTTACTCCTCCTCAGCTACCTACCATTCTGCTTCCATATACAAACTGTGCTTAAGTTTTCCTTATCAGTAAATTCATTGTGTTTATCTAATTACGTAACTAGGTGGGTGCAGACAACAACATTTTTATAACAATTTGTTGGTCAAATTAAGTATCAAAATCACTGTCAAAGTAAAAATGACATCTTGCAAGGGATCCCAAATTTTTTTTTTCATTCTCTCAGTCTTCCCTGATCGTTTAAAGTTTTCTTTGGCTCCTTATTTGGGGCCCTTGTGGTCAAAGTCTTTGTGGTGTGCATCCACCAAACTATGCTAGGACTATAGAGTTCTCTCTGGCACCATTGGTGCTTATTCCTGCCAGATTTTCCTCAAACTTCACCCTCCCCGTCTTGCCCCTTCAGTGGTCACCAAATGCAGTCACTTTTCTTTGGGTCCTTTTATAATTTTGTCTCTTTACTTCCTTTCTCTGGTTAAAACAAATAATAAAAATCGTTTAATTGCATTGTGTGGGTGCCAGCCACAGTCTAAAATCAATAGTTTAGCCTGTAAAGTTTAGAAAACACCGGACCTCAGCATTTTATTTAGCTGTGCCAGTCTCAGAGCTTTTAATGGGGTTTGACTATTTATAGAAAAGGGGATGTTTTTGAATTCTATGATCTGACATGTTGTTCCCTTCCTTCTGGGATGCCTTGCTTGCACCCTGAACCCCACCCTCTCTGTGTGATGGTGCTCGGTTTTGTCATTGGTGGATGAAATATGAAGCATCCTGAGCATCAGTGCTGACATTGAGACCGTTGGAGAAATCCTGCTGAAGATAATCCCAACATTGGAAGAAGTGAGTACTTTTTTGTTCTGTTTTCTGAATTTTAACAATAGCAAACTATCTGTTGTAATTGTACATTGCTTTGCAGAGAAGCTTTCAAATGATATTAACTATGCTTGCTGTCCTGTAGCTTGGATATTTTCTCCCATCTTCATTTACAAATCAGTGATTTGCATGGGTTAAACTGGACTGTCTTGATTGCTTTTGTGTGGACTGTTTGAAGCTGTGCATAACACTATTGCCTCTGTCTACTATGACCTGGTGTAAAATGTTACAAGAAGAATGACACCGAGACTAAAACAATTCATACAGTGCATAGTATATGCTGCCCTTTATCTGAAGTCTGTTCTCATTGGCATCTTTTATACCTACTATATTAAGCTTGAGTCTTTTTAGGGAACAAAGTAGGTTGTGTCATGGTACAAACATGCTAAATGTCCCCTACAGTACCAGCAGTACAATGGCATGGACTTTGACTGTGAGCTGCGTCTGCTGATCCACCAGAGCCTGGCTGGCTCAATCATCGGAGTGAAGGGAGCCAAGATCAAGGAGCTCCGTGAGGTATGTTTACACAGGGGATGGATGTCCTGTCCCTTTTTTTTTTTTTCTGTTTAATTCAGTTGCAACTGTATGCATTCTCACACGGTCTTCTGTTGCTGCCAGTCTTTCAATTGTAACAAGAATATACTCCTTCAAATGACTAGTTTAAATTTAGCTGGAGGTACCCAGGCAGAATCCGATTTTTACCTTTTGTTAAACATCTGTTTTCAATTGCTTGATCTTTATTTATTTGATTTAATTTCTCTGACGTAGATTTCTGTACTCTATGTACTATGATTCTCATAGTAGAAAGTGTGTGAAATCATTCCATAAAAAAATATCTGTAAAATGACTTAGCTGTGATTCCTTGATTTATATGGTTGTAGTTTGTATTTCTACAATTAAATAAGATGGTGTATAATGCAGTAGCTTTCTTTCTCCTTCTGTGCCCACTCATGTGTGCCTGTGTCTGTGTGTCTCCAGAACACAAAGACGAGCATCAAGCTGTTTCAGGAGTGCTGTCCCCAGTCGACAGATCGCGTAGTGCTGGTTGGCGGTAAAACGGAGCGGGTGGTGGAGTGCATCAAGACGATGATGGAGCTCATCGCTGAAGTAAGAACCTTTTACAGTGTTCGTGAGGCTTTTCTGTGGTATGCCAGGCTTTCTACAATGTATTAAAGCCATTTAAGATACATTGATGGTTGGAAATTATAAATATTTGAGTGCAAGATGCTCATGTGAAAACAAATAAAACAACTGCATTACATCCTTGAACTGAATTAAAATTTTGTTGGAGATGCCCTTTTAGTCCTTCTTTTATTTTTACAGTTGGAATATTGTTAGATGTGCAACCTGAAGTGTTGTAAACAAGCATTTCATATTCTCTTGAACAGGTCAGTATATCTTTATCTGTCCTCCTTTATTTTTCAGGCTCCCATAAAGGGCCGCACACAGCCCTACGACCCTAACTTCTACGATGAAACATATGAATACGGTGGTTTTACCATGATGTTTGAGGAGAGGGGGGGTGGCCGCAGACTTATGGGAGGCTTCCCCATGCGCGGAGGCAGGTCCAGCGGTGGAGACCGCGGGTTTGACCGAATGCCCTCGAGCAGAGGGGGACGGGGACCCATGCCTCCTTCCCGCCGGGATTACGAAGAGATGAGCCCCCGCCGAGGTCCTCCTCCACCCCACCCGGGTAGGGTTGGCAGGGGGAGCAGCCGTGGACGCAACATGCCCATGGGACACCCACACAGAGGAGGGTAAGACATGAGCACATCTAATGTACTGTTTGTGCCTCTTCTGTCACTCTCCTGCTTTGCTTTTTCTTGTGCTCAAATGTGTTTTTTTTCCACAACGTGTGTCCATTTAGTTGAGTTTATTACAATTGGAGTATTGTATTTGCCTAGTACGGTTAAACCCTTGTAAATATTGTTTTACTGAACACTGTAATGCCAAATGACTGCATGAACCCACTCCTGTTTGAAGTTGAGAGTCCTTTTACTCCTAGCCTCTTGATTTTGAAGTGTTGGATATTTTAGATATCCCTATCCTAGAGCACTTGCTATTGTTCTCTTCTGTATCTGTATATAGAAAGCTTAATCCCTTTAAAGGCGCTTACTTTCCATTCAGGTGCATTTGTGTTCCCAGATTCACCAGACTTCCTTTAATATTGTCTCGTACAGGATAAACTCCAGTATTCTGCATGTAATCTAGTGTCATGCTTTTTGAAACAATGGTATTTGTGGTTATCATTCCATTAAGTGTATGTGCTCATCACAGTATGCCTGGGTGTGTTTGTGTCTTTTTTTTCCCCCCATCTCCATCTTGCCCACAGAGATGATCGATACTATGACTCGTACCGTGGCTCAGATGACAGGTCAAAGTAAGTTTCTGACTAAATCCCCTAACTAATCCTAACAGGGATACTTTGACATTCTGTTTTGTCTGTTGTTTTGTATTAACCTGCACTTGCCACACTATCGGTAGGTGTTCTGTAATTTACTGAAGCAAAAGTTCCTCCTTTTTTGTTTCCTACCCTTTCTACCCTTTCAGTAGAATTTCCATTCACAAATGTGACAAGTGATTTGACCGCAGTTGACTGATAATGTGTTGCGGTATCACTACACATCCCTCAATTTCCTGTCTCTCTACCTAATTGTTGCTGTTTTTTTTAATATGCCTGGTATCCCCTTCTTCTAATAACTTGTAAGAAACTAACCCTCTTGATTAAAATGTTGCCCTCCAGTCATATCCTTAACTCTTAATACCTACATCCACTGTGCTACAGTTTGTTTGTAGTGCCCTGTCCCACAGTCCCTTACCCTGATCCCCATTCCCCTGTTCAGTCCACTTATGCAGTCCACTTATTTGGAGTGCTTTGTATTGAATGGCAGTAATGTTGTATGACAACCTCCTTTCCTGTGTTAGTAACCCATCCAATCTGTTATTCACTCCACATTTCCCATGTTTGAGTGACTATATTTGTGGTGGTGTGTATGAGGGTCATGTGCTGATGTGAAGCTGACATTGGTCACTTGAGTTCCCTGCAAAACGCCATATTTTCACAAGCTAGCTTGTAATCGGAGAGAGAATTATTCCAATTGTTACGGCTGCACATTTTATATGTAACATTTTGGCAGACTTTTACATTTTTTTCCTCTCTAGTCCAGTTTGAAAAAAAGAGACCAATCAATGCCTAACAATCATTTTGGTGTTAATAAACTGAAATGGGAACCTTTGGTTAGGTTAGGTAGTCACTTTATTAATCCCCGAGGGGAAATTTTTTTGCACTCTACATAACCAGAATGCTATCATGATATGTCCTAGGCTTAGTGTCAGTCGTCCATATCTGAATGATATTGATGGAAATCAAAGTGAAAATGGATGATTCTCTCAGGAAAAACAATGTCGGGGTATCCTTGTAAGAGACCCTCGATATAATTTGTTGATTATTTTATATTTTTCTGGCAATAGATTATGCAGAGACTGTAGTTTGACATGGTAGTAACATGTATGTTCTTCAGGAACAGCAAGAGTACCAAGTAAATTCAAACACGTTTCTTCAGCTAATTCCTTGATTTGAGCTCAGTCGTGGGGGGGTTAGGAGGGGAGCAGCAGCAGCCCTTGGCTCTGATCATCATCATCACCACCACCTGTCACTCCTCTCACCATAACACTGTCAGAGCTGTTCCTGTTACTGTGTGGGAAGATGGCTGAGAGGAAATGTGTTTATACTGTAATCTTGCTCAGCGTGTGTGCAGTTTGACCTAGACCAGAAATTTTCTTTGGAATGTTGTCAAGCATTTTTTTTTTTTTTCTGAGCATTTTCTATTTCTTTCCACCCCAACCCACATCTCTCTGCCCGTCTCTGCCTCCCCTCCCCTCCCCCCTCCTTCCCCTCCCTTCCCTTCCCCGTCACCAGTGACAGAAGAGGCAGACCAGATCGCTATAGCGATAACATGGTTAGTGACCCTTTGCTAAATGCATGCAGCTCTGGTACTAGCATCTCCTTGGATGCCAGTGTCCTCAGTCTAGCATACTGGTTGATCTTAGCACCAGACAATATGGTGTGATTGTCCATTGTCCTGCTATGACAATAGTGGTTTATTGACAGTGCAACCATAGCTGGTCACTCGTGCACATGCATGTGCATCCACTCATCTGAGCCATGGCCACGGATTCAAACTAGTTTTGGCATGGTGTAAACCATCCCACCAAATGACCATAATCACCACAGCTGGAGACACCCCATAATAATCAGCTGTAATTGCCCTCTTACTGTGTACTTTTCATGGCCAGCCTGTTTTTTCTGCAAGGAGAGAGAGGATGTTGGGGGTGGGGAGGGTGGGGGTGGCCATGGTTGGTTGCTAAGCACTAATAATGCTTTGTTGACAGACTGGAAGGTCTCTCCCTCTCCCTCTTTTTCTCTCTCCCTCTCTGAGAGCTGGCAGGATACTGCCTGCCGTTGCTCAGCAACAGCTTTCTGAATCGCTTGTTGCCCTGGTGACAGCAGCAGCTGAATAGCAGCTGAAAATGGGGGCTGATGGAGATGCAAGGAAAGACGGGAGGGGGATGGAGGGAAGGAGGAGGAGTCTATCTTATGGATGAAAACAGGGTGGCTTTTAATTGAGTCTACTCCATGGACGAGGCTGCTGCATTATCAATACATTTATGCTTTCAATACTCTATCTGTTCACGCGGGATCTTTTTAGAAAGATGAAAGGAGTCGGTTGTACTGAATGTAACCCGTCTGTGTTTCTATTTTTTTATTACAGAGTGGCGGAGGATATGGTAAGTGTTAAGCCTCATATTTTTCTGTGATAAATATGGATGTGGTTAAAAGGTTGTAATATGCTGTACAGGCCTCAAGGTTCTTTTCCACATATTGTAGCATTATGTATTTTATGATTGAAAAAATGTTGTAATGGGCAAAATAACAAAGTCTGTACAATAGTAAACTGGCTGAAATACATTTTCAGCTAACATTAAAGTGTTTGGGTTGTTGGTTTTAAACAATATTGTGCTGAAGACATTTTACTTAAAATATCCGTTTACGAATGTTGAGTATGGCACACAGTTGATGTGTGATTCAACATATTTTTTTCAGAGGTGCTTTTTTAACATGTATAACCATTCGTATACGCGAGTTTAGTATTAAAGTGGGTAATTTGAATAATTTGTGTTTACAAATGTCAGAGATAACTTGTCCTGGTGTTTTTCACTGAGTCAGTGTTCTGTCTGGTTTCTTCTGCTCAGACAACAGTTCCTCCTGGGATAACTACCAGTCAGGTGAGTCTCTACGCTTCATCACCCAGTGAGATTTAGACAAATTTTGCTGAGCCATGTGTTATAATGTTGGCAGCCAAGTATTGATTTTTCAGGGCTCTACTTACTTGCCCAATGTTTCCACGCTCCCTTTCCGCTTTGGTTTTCACCTCTCCTGTCCCTCCTGCCGTCAGGTGGACGTGGCTCCTATAATGACATGGGCGGCCCTGTCATTACCACACAAGTGACGATCCCTAAAGATGTGAGTAAATGGCAGTAACATAAATACAAACTTGCACACCAAAAAAAGATGTTTTCTTCAGCTATCCCCTTATAACATAAATGCGTCTAAAACCTTCATTACCGTATGAGATCATGTTATCCGCACATCATTTATCCTTTGACATTTAAATGACATTTAGCTGTGCGTGTCTGTGTATCATATTCTACTGTGTGTGTGCAGCTACTGACTGGTACAGTGTTCTAGCTGTAGAGACCAGCAAGTCGTGTTGTTCCACACTAGACGAGATCATAGTGTTTCGGTGTAATTAATAAAAAATTATTTTCAGAAATTAGTCATCTTTTCACATTTACAAATTGTGTTAAAAGACATAAAGAAAAAAAATTAAAATAATTTTCTCAAACATGCATATCTGACAATGGTATTGTTTGCCTGCCACTTTTTTTTTTTCTTTTTTTTTTTAAAGCTACACGCATGCATTCCAGTGCCTAAACTGTTTCTCTGTCAACCTTTTTCTTTCTCCCCCACCCCTCTCATTCTTTTCGTGGTACCCCTCTAACAGCTGGCTGGCTCTATCATTGGTAAAGGAGGCCAGCGGATCAAACAGATCCGCCATGAGTCCGGGGCCTCCATCAAGATAGATGAACCTCTGGAAGGTTCTGAGGACAGAATCATCACCATTACTGGCACCCAGGATCAGATCCAGAACGCCCAGTATCTTCTACAGAACAGGCAAGTTCTGACATAGTGTCATTGTATTCCACTGATTTCCATCTTATTAGATGTACAAACTCTTGGTTGAGCATTTTGTTTCTTCAAATTGTGCTGATCAAGCCCCTTAACTTCCATTCTTCAATTGAAACCCTTTGACATTGTTCTATGGGGTATGTGACCTAGCCTGAGCTCAGATCATTGTTACATCAATGAGGGTTGCATAATTAAAAGTACACTCTCTAATGCAACCATATGAGAAAGTGTAGTCTTATAAACATTTGCAAAAAAGAACAAGTACTTCAGAGATGTGTGTTTTATCCTTATCTCTCGTTCAACCCATGTAACCGCATTTAAATAGATTGTAGATTTTTGTTGAGATTGTAATTATATAAATATTTTTTTCTTGAAATTGCATCCTAATACCCGTTAGCCCACTTTTTGTTGGGTTATGCAATTCTGTTGCCTGCTGTCTCATCTTCACTAACCCCCTTCCTTTCTTCCCCATGCAACCTGTAACTAGTTCAAACCTTCCTCTTACATGAAATGGCTCTGAAGGAGTAGGCAAACTTAAGTTATACATTGCATAACATTTTATTTTTTTAAAAGGTCAATGTGATTGACATGTGTCTTTGATTGTCACATTTGTCCACTGAATATTATTGGTATAAGAAGGAAAAAATACAGAATGTCTATATGCCACCTAAGCCGTTTCACTGTGAAGCAGGGAGTGGATTGATTCTTCCCCGGCTGCTGCTGTGTGGAAGACTAGTGATTTTGTTGTTTTTAGTTAGATCAACCGACAACAAATCACAGTCTGCCAAATAGCACAGGCTCCTCCTCTTCTGTCTCCCTTGGCAACCAGTAGGCATGTATAATACACACTACTTCCTTGTTGATGCTATCTGAGCTTTGCCCTAATGCTACTACAGCTGTAGACCTGCTTGCCCTGTCTCATGAGTAGTGTAGTGTTGCCATGGTAACTAACCTTGCCTCCCTCTTCCTTCCTCTCCTCCCCCTTCAGTGTGCTGCACCTGCTTGGACACAAGGACTAACCACACCCCTCTTTTCCTCCTCCTCCTCCTCCTCCTCCTCCTCTTCCTCGCTCTCCTTCAGCCACTTGTCACATCTTCGCCCTCTCTCCCTCTGCCTGCCTGTGTGTCGTACTCGCTGTCTGTCTCTCTCCCCGCTCTGCATTTTCCTCCCAAGACTCCATCCTCCCACAGTTGCATAGCTGTATATCTACGCTGTCATGGGCTTGTGATTTGCATTTTTCTTCCTGTGCATTTTATTTATTTTTCCACTCTTTTTATTTCAGTGTGAAGCAGTACTCTGGTCATTTGCTGTAGACCCAGGAGGCTCAGATTGAAGCAGACTCAGATTGCCCCCTCCCTCCCCCTCCCCTCCCCCCCCTCCCCTCTCAACCTTTCTGTCCCTGTCCAACACATCCCCTTCAGACTATAATTCTGGATTGTGGGTGTCTTTTTTCTTCTTTTTTTTTTAATTTTATTTTTGTATTTTTTAATAAAATAAATGTCCAACATTCCTGTGCATAAAAGAAAATGTAGATGTTCTGCATTTATAAGAGTGTAGTCCATTAGATTATCAGATACATTTTTCTTTTTTTTCTAACACTCGTATATCAGAATATCCTTTAGACTTCTCAGACAAAAATAAACATAACCTTTATTTTTTGATGGTCTTTTTTTTTTTTTTTTTTTTATGACTTTGTTGGGTTTTTTTTTTTATGTGCAAGTTTGTGTCTGTGTAAATGTGTGTGTGTGCGTGCGAGAGCGCATGTCAGCATGTGTGGGTTGGTATGCTTTCTGTTGTCCATGTCAGTCCCTGCACACACAGTTGTACCACATTATCAGTCTGTGCAACATGCGGAATGTAAGCTTCTTTTATTTTTAAGAGCTGTCGGGAATTTCACCCTTCAGAAATTTTTGTGGATGTTTTAAGTTGGGACTTGTGGACACCAGATACAGACTAATTTGTATGAGTATGGTAGTTGTTTGATGAAACAAAATTTAAATCACTTGAGTAACTCCTCACAAAAGTAAAACGTAGCTAGAAATTTGTTACGGCATTTTATTGGAGATTTGACAAATGGTATTGAACTTATCTCTTTTGTCCCAACAATTTCCTGTGCTCTTCACTTGTTTGCTCCCCATGCTGTGGACTTGTTAATCTGTAAGAAAAATAAAGATGATGCCACTTTTTACTGAAGCTTTTTGAATGTTTAATGAGTGTGCTCGTTGAACCTTTTGTTTTACAGCCGGGTCAGTTTTCTGTTCTGTATTAAGTGATTTATATTTTTTATCTAAAATGTCAGACAATGACAAAGTCCAACATTTTTTTCTAAAGCTTAAGGAGATGTCTGCTCAATTGTATTTTTTTTTGTTTGTCCCAAAAACACAAATATATTCAACTTATTCTTGAAAGAAGCAAATAAAAGCAATAACTCTTTACATTTATGAATCTGGAGCAAGTAAAGGATTAGCATTTTATCTTCAAAAGTTGCGCATGTCAATTGTTTATTAAACTTCTTCAACAGTTTTCTGTCGATCGACCAACTGATTAATCGCCGATAGAAACCTTCATCTTGTTTACACACCTGGTAGGTCTAACAGTTTAATTCGTGTCCATTAGGTACCTACCCTGTGGATATGTTGACGTCATACTTGTAACGTTATTTGGTTCAGGGCGGTTTAAGAAATGTAGCCTACAATTATACGTGCAATTTTTTTAAGCTGAATTTTTGCGTGCGGAATGAATGCGATACATAAGTTTCCGGTTTCCTCTCCTGGCTTCTTGTGATTGGTTTGTCCCCTAGTGATGAGTACACGAGCGAAGCTGCGATTGGTCAACCGCTGAAAACCAGGTAGTGGAAACAGAAGTGCGGGCTTGCAGAGTAGTGTCCTTGCACTCATAGGTAAGTGAAGAATTGAATGGGTTTGCACAAGAGTAAACGAGTTGTAGCTGAACGGTTAATTTATATCGACAAATCTACGTCTGACGCATTGTTGGTGAATGTGAACGCTCAAGTGTGATCCGTATTAGTGGAAACAAAACAAAAATGTCAGCAACGCGTGCTCGGTTCGTGCATGTACGTTTCCCCGTTCAGTTTTTCAATGAAACGTAATTACGTGATCTAACCGGCCCACTGACTGACGTATACAGCTCTTTCCAAAATGACCACAAAAGAACTGAACTTGTGTTTTTCTTTTTTTTTTTTTAAATAGTAAATCATGTTAGTCATCAGAGAAATACCGGCGTAAATACATTTCATTCAGAAGGCCACTCGAGTTGTGCGTCACTGGCATCATTAACACACAGCTATTGGGCACTTGAGAGAAACGGATCGATATAATGGTGTCCTTTTGGTTTAAATGGTGGGGTTTGCTTAGAGGTGCTCCTGTCTGCAGGGCTGTTGTGTTTGTGTGCTGTTCTAATCAGGAAACCCCAGCTTAAGGTCACTCTGTAAGGAGTTTGGTATCCATCACAAATCTAGGAATGGTTTATTCCAAAGCTTCATCACTGCGCTAAATTCATGTATATGACGGTTACTTTGTAAGCTCTTGCAGGTTTTTAGTTTTACTTCTCTGCCTTCTTGATTATGTATTTTCATTCATTGTGAACTGCATTACAAAGCAGGGGGATCATTTTTAAAATGGTACTTCCCTAGATGTATGTACGATATTGGTGTTTCGGTATGAAATGGGCACAGGCATTTCTGTCATCCTGCACCCACCCATGTATGATCATAGAAGCCGGTCCTGTAGTCCCTACGTTTTTGACAAGAACTTGTCTCCTCTACTCTATTTTGCAAACATCAACAACTGCCAGAGGATATCATTATTTTGACTGTTTGTATAATGTATTCGTTTGTCCATGTGTCTTGCTTCAGTTGCGTTTTTGCCCGATACAGTATCCATCATGGAAAAAGCTCTGTTTCCCCGAGAGTCTGGCCAGTTCATAGCGGAGCGGAGTCAGGATGTGTTTGTGGATGACGAAGGAGTGCAGAAGGTGGCAGAGATGCTCTACGGTCTCCGACACAGCGACGATCTGACTGCCAGTGGCTGGAAGAAGGCAAACCCATTGGCCCCAGCACCCACCACTGACCAGGGGAGTTTCACAGCACCCAATTAGTGGACCACACACTACATAAAAGTTATTGTTCAATGGGAAATGGTCAGTAGTAGGATGACAAGTGATAATTCGAGGGGCTGACTCCTGGACAGCAGCCACAAATGTCCTCGAAGGATGTATCATGTCACCCGTTATTAATATCCGCAAGATCACAGAGAAACATTTTAGATGATTTGAAATGTGGCTTCTTCTTTTTTTTGTGTGTGTGGAGACAATATTTCTAAATTAGAAAAAATTTGCAGAGCTGAGTAATTGTCCCATATTACCTCTCAAAAAAGAGATTATTGTTATTTATCAAGCACACGTCAGTTATTTGATAGTTGCAGCTTATCAAATGTGTAAAAATGTATGCTGTTTTGTGTCATTAAAAACAGAAAAAGGTTGGGTTTTAGACTGTTTGGCAGACAAAAACAAGACATTTGATGAGGTTATCTATGGCTCTATGGAATAATGAGCATTTTTCACTCTTTAATGACATTCAAATGATTAATCAGAAAATGATCTGCACATTAGTTAGTAATGAAGAAAACCATTAAAAATTGTATTTTGTACTGTATTTGTAAAACATTGGTCATTGCCCCCCAATTTTTCAAAATAAAATTAGAGAAACTCTCAGCACTTGTTCATCTTTGTTGACTCCTACACTAATAAGTGAAAACTGTTTACAGAGCACAACAATAGGAACAATTGTCAATCCTAGAAATCTGTTATCATTGGCCTCACCATGTTTACGCAGACATCGGCCAAGTAAAAATTGGACAGGTGTATACATAGGTGTCTGTTTCTGGTGGCACACTGTGAAATTTAGCCAAACATAACGTCAACTTCAAGGTGAATTTTTTTTTTTTTTTGTTAAACAGCTTTATCTTTAAGCCATTGTGTATTATTAAAGTTTACGTTTCCAGCCGTTTTGCATTCTCTTCTAATCATGTCTGTATTTGACCACTGCAGGCATTAAATTGGGTGTTTGTGATAGATACCATGAACTTCTCCTTTTGGCCAGAGAAAGAAACTCAACAGTGTGAAGTGACCTATAAAGGGACCACGTACACAGGTTACATGACGCTGTGTGCTGCCATCACCAGGGCCATGGAACAAGGTGAGAGCATGTACGGTATATCACTGAATAGATCACGTGTGGACACCGAGATTTTGTTTTTTTGCTGTATTAAACAGGCTTTAGAACACTATTTGAAATGGGTTCCAAATAACACAGTTTTACACACCTGACTCCCTTAGGTGTAAAATTGTCTGATGCATCACAGCTGTTATTTAAATAACTCTTAAATGTTAACTGACATCTTTTTATAAATAGATTTATCCTTTTTGTTGGCTCGGTCTCTGGAGAAATAACAACACGTGATGTGAAAAGATGTCTCTCTTTCTTCCTCCATTCTGTGTGGTTTTGTCATTGCCACTTATTGTGTATGTGCCCTTTACTTGAACTTGGACTGCTGGGAAATTGCTTGTTGCTCTGCATGCATCTGTGCATCATTTATAATTAGCACGAATGACTCCGGATATGAATCAATTATGTCTCATGGAACAGTGCTCTCAATGTGTGGTCGCTGTGGCCTTTATAATTACAAAAGATTCTCTCAGAAATGCTCAGGTAGCTTTGCTCCAGAGCATGAATCTCAAGGGTTGACAGCGTGAGATCAGAGCAAATTATGTCGTTTCTAGCCTCTTGCAAGAAATGGCTACTGTGGAGTTATATTCTTGCTATTACAGCACATTATAACTTCATAAGTTAGTAGCTTTGAGAGTCCTCTTTCTCTCCAAAGGTTCCTGTCTAAAGATAACTCCTTCAAGCTGCTTCTCTTCTCCACACTCCACAGGTATACCCATTACTGATCCAAAGTACTTTTCTCAGATAAGTGTGGAGGAGCTGGGGCAGGTTCTTCGATCAGACAATGAGACACCCATGCCGATGCTTCAGGAGCGCCACCAGGTTTTGACATTATAATGATATGCAACAGTGATGGTACAGAGAAAATAATGATTCACTTAATCTACATGTCACTTTCAGTAATGATGCTTTACTATAACAATTTGACACCTTCAGTGCAGTGATGGAAAAGATGTCTCAAGATTGTGCTTTGCATTTCAACTTTCTGTTTAAAACTATACAAAAGTATCTGACACTTGACTTAAGGCAGCTTTCTCTGCAGTTATGTAGCACAAAACAAAAGCAGAGCTGTTCAATGTAAAGACAAACAGATGTTTTGAGGAAAACATCAGGAAATCATCGTATCTCTCTTGTTAATAGACTCAAGCAAAGATGGACCAATGACAGCCAACACATTGTTAAATCCTGCGCAGTACATACTAATGTCCTACGTCCTGTCATATTTCTATACAATATGGCAGCTGTGTGTATGTGTATCCTTTAGTCCTTCACTTGAGATTGTTTTACATTTATTTATTTTATTTTATTATGTTGCATATCTGAACATCTTTCAACATATTTTTACATATTAAGAAAGAAAACTGATAGTATAGATCAAGTAATTATTAATCTGCTGTTTTCCTTTTATTAGTGGAATTTGAAAGTAATGCAGCTCTGTGCCTCCGACTCATCTTTGTTGTTAAATTTCTACCCATCACATACCAAATTTTTCCAACAAGGTGCTGACCGAAGGCGGCCGTGTGCTGCTGGAACATGGCGGAAGCTTCCGGAGTTTTATCAGCCAAGCCGGAAACGACGCCCGCAAGATGGTGGAGCTCATTGTGGAGAAGATCCCCTCTTACAGAGACGAAGCTACATATGAGGTTAGAGTTTAGTACGCCCATTGCAAAATTGCAGAACAATTCATGTTTAGAAATTTGCAGAGAATTTTCTTAAAGACATGTACTGCATTTGCTGTGATTGTAATTGTTATGGTTTTCAAAAATGACCAGCTGCTAAATTTCTGCAGGCAAGACATGAAATGTCTTACGGAGTCTAAGCCAATTTTTGCTCCAGTTCATTGTCTGCTCTCAAATTCATTTTCTGCACCATGAACGTATTGTGTAGTCTCTTTGGATGTATAGTCTAATAAAAATACACAAAATGTATGAAACGTCATGAGAGCGCGTAGGAAGTGTGTGATCAAAGATAAATGTATGTATTTGGGGAACTTAAGATAAGCTGTGATGAGAGTTCCACCTCCTGGCCGATGATAGTGTGGCAACTTTCAAGCAGTAAAGGAGCAAATTATACTGTTTGCGCATACGTTGTTACAATGATATTATCTTTGTGTATGGACATCTGTCAAGTAGTAAACAGTAATGACTCAAGAAAAATTAAACAGATAATCGTGTGCTGTTGCCCCCCTGTTTGTTTCAGGGGAAAAGAATCTCATTCTACAAGCGAGCTCAAATCCTGGTGGCAGATTTCTGGGGCATCATGGAGGCCAGAGGACAGGGAGACATCCTTAACATGGACCAACTCACCATGTTTGCTGACTACAGGGTCCCTCAAGCAATTGTCTACTTAGGAGCACTACGATACTCTGACTTACTGATGGAGGCGCTGAAGAACGGTGAGACAGGAGTGTGTGTGTGCATGTGTTTCTCTGGTCAGAGAAAACAAATCATTTAAAAATCATTATCCCTGTGTGTGTGTTATGTGTTTGTCTCTCATTTCTCTCAGGAGAGCTGCTGTGTTCAGGGGACAGGAGGGAAGTTGAGATCCGAGGTTGTTCGATTTGGTCTGTGGAGCTGATCAAAGAACGTCTTTGCAAACTGGTGAAGGAGCGAGACGGACAAACTTGCAGTGTCAACTCAGCAATCATCGACTTTTACCTGTGGCCTTACGCCAAGCAGCATCACAAAGATATGGCCCACATTCCCATACACCACACGCGTTGTATTTACTACTGACGAGCTGGCTGGTAGCCGTACGTAGAGTATGCTGCACGTCTCTGTGTGCAGCCTTGGCACCGGTGCCTTTCTCTGGGATAAGGCCAGACATGTCTCTGTGCCAGATGTATATACAAACAGGCTTCTCTCTAGCTGTAATGGAAATAGGTGTGAAGCTCTCATTCAGCTTGTTTGTCTATGTAGGTATAACACTGTTGCCCATTTGCAGTCAATTCAAATGTTTACTGTTATGGAACATTTTCTAACAAACCTCTTACTGTAGCGTAGAGAAAGTGATTGTTTAATGCTATGCTACATTCACTAAACTATGTGAACTGATGGCAATTATTAAAACCGCATCAAAAATAAAATATTTTTGTTAGATACGGTACCTTTCTTTGTTTTTTTTAATCAAGTGTTGCAATGGATTAATAGGAGAACCATGTTTCCACATCATCTACTGCAGAGCTTAAAGTAGGATATCTCCAAAACAGCTTCTTCAAACATCATCTAATTTTTCAAGAGATTTATAAAGCAATACATTTTAAAATAATTATAAAATAATTAAAAAACAATGTTTTGAAACATCAGCATGAATGAATGATCGCAAAGATTGTTCAGAATGAAATCAGTATCTGTGCTGGTTAAAAACAGCTACTGTCACATTATTTTAAAGTGTTGTAATGTTTTTTTTCTCAAGTTGTTGTGTGTGGCCTACTGTGTAATTAGAAGAACAGTCGATAGGTCAAATTTTGTGGAGGCATTGATCTTTCCCCTCCTAAGGAAGAGGATGAAGTAAAGGCAGGAGAAGAGGTGACAGTCTGCAATAAATATATCACAAATATCATTTCTATTTGGAGATTTAGTGTTGAATATTTAGAAATATAGTAGAAGAGGTGTCTTTTAAGAAAGAGCAATGAGAGATTTTGAATGGATACTAGATATTTCTGTGTAGATAAAGAAATATTTCAGTAAATTTGGAAAAGAAACAAAGATGACTATCAAGTAGATCAATATAGTTTAAAATAAATAGATCATCATAAATCAATCATATCATCAATTAAAATATTAGTAAACACATAAAAGTAAAATAATAAATCAATATAGAATTTTGATAATTTCATCAACATCACTTTTAAATAGGCCTAATTCAATTATCTATCTAAGTTTTATTCATCCTGTTCTGGAATGTATCTCCGGTATGATTAGTTTTGTTTGTAGCCAATATACTCGAGACTGAATATAAAAACATCTGAAAATGCACAGGTAGATGCGGCGTCAGGCTCGGAAGATGGCGCTGCTGTGTTCACGGTGCCTCTCTGTCCGCCCTCCGTAAAGGCTCTTGAACGTCTCTTCCTGTTTTCCTCGACCGCAGCGGCACCGCGGCGGCGGTTTCCCGGGCAACCGAGAAGCGACAACAACCGAGATGGTACGAAGTTAACAACAACACGACAACAGGAGGGAAAAAAAAAAAACACTCGGAAGGTTTGTTTTCATTCCTTTTTGTTCATTGACTTGTCTTGATTTAGCATTAGATCAGCGATGAGCTCAGGAAAAAGAAAAAAAAGAAGAGTTTCAACATTACTAAGCTGTGAGACTCCGGGAACAAAGTGAAACTCCATGTCTACGATTGCATCCGTCATGAACGAGGTGTGTGTCCGGGTGGCGGTCCGTATCCGTCCCCTGCTCCCCAAGGAAGTCCTGCACCACCACCAGGTGTGCGTGCGGGTGGTGCCAGACTCGGCACAGGTGATGCTCGGCTCGGACCGACTCTTCTGTTTTGACCACGCTTTTGGACCGACGGCCACTCAGGATGAGGTGTACGAGTCCTGCGTCCAGCCCCTGGTGGAGTCTCTGCTCGACGGCTACAATGCAACTGTCTTTTGTTACGGACAAACAGGGTCAGGCAAGACATACACACTCGGAGGGGGAAACCAAGGTAAGGGTGGGTTTAAAGATGCAACGGGGTGGGGGGCTGCAGTTTTGACTCGGGGCAATCTATGGAGTTTAGGGAAGTGTGTGTGTGTGTGTGTGTGTGTGTGTGTGTGTGTGTGTGTGTGTGAGAGAGAGAGATAGTGTGAGAGGAGGGGTGGGGGGGGCGTATTATTTAAGCTTTATGCTTGAGGTGAGAAAAACTTAAAGGTAACCTTTGTAGAATTACACATTTTATTGAAAATTTCAAGCTGACACCCAAATAGGGTGGAGAAAAAAACGACAACATGTAAATGGCATTTATTTTTCAGATTGCTGTTTTTATTCCTGTAGATGATTAAATCATTTTCCTGAACAGTAACTTTCTATTACCCCATTGTTATACTTCAAACACGTCCCAGGAATTTTGACAGTAAATATTGTGTCTGATGTTTCTCTCTCTTATCCTCATAAATATGTGTTTTACTACCAAAAACCCTCTCTCAGATGAAGAGGGAGGGATTTTTGACTGTGTGGCACACGACGTGTTCTTGATGCTGGGGGAGAAGAGGAAGAGCACTGATGGTGTGGAGGTCACAGTGCGGGTGTCATATATGGAGCTGTACCGGGAGGAACTACGGGACCTGCTGGACCTGCACACCGTTCAGAAAGAGCTCCATATCAGAGAGGATGAGAGGGGAAACACAGGTAATGAAGACTTTTAGACTGACAAGCAGATGTTACAATATGTATTTTTACTTTTAGAAGTCAAATGATGGGAAGAGCTTTTAGAATTACCTAAAAAAAATAAAATCCTGTGTGGATTTTGTCCTTATATCCACTCCCTAAATATTCCTACTTAAGGACAAACCTACATGCAGTGCATACATTTGGGAGACTTGCAAGAGAAAGCTTGAATTAATACAGCAGAGTCCAACATACAGTACAATGGCTCCTAGCATGAAGTTTCAAACATGCTGTATGCACACTTCCCATCGTTCATCTCAGCAGGCAGTTAGAGATTTATTTATTCCAAGCTCACGAGATAATCGTGGTAAAATCATTCGTGCTGCAAAATACATGATATTTTGATACTCACAGGCTGTGTTTTACGTCCCATGTTTAGTAAACTGTTTATAATGGTTTTCAATTGGTTGCAGCCCCATTTAATGAATGGGAGACATGAATTTAGAGAGGATGAAGAAGTTATAGAAGTGTTCAAATTAGATTAGACCCTACATGTACATGTGATATACCCAATGTGGAATGTAACATTCCAGATTATTTGAGTAAAAAGGATCCTTGTGTGTGTTTTAAGTGGTGGTGGGAGCCAAAGAGGTGGTCGTCACCTCAGCAGAGGAGCTGCTCAGCGTTCTAGAGATGGGAAATGCCCTGCGCCACACCGGCACCACAGGAATGAACGAGCACTCCAGTCGCTCTCATGCCATCCTCACCCTTCAAGTCATCACATGTTGCCACAACAACTCCTCTTTAAAGTCGGTCCGCTCCTCCAAACTCTGTCTGGTTGACCTAGCAGGCTCCGAACGTGCTGGAAAAACTGTGACACAACTCAAAGAGTCTGCTCAGATCAACACAGGACTGCTTGCACTGGGCAATGTTATCCGGGCCCTCTCTGACCATGGTCGAAATCGCCGTGGCAACAGCTGCAGCAGTACACACATACCGTACCGTGATGCCAAAATCACCCGTCTCCTTCGTGATTCACTGGGAGGTACCACCCATACGCTGATGGTCGCATGCGTAAGCCCCTCCCATCACTACGTTGCTGAGACTCTGAGCGTCCTGCAGTTTGCGTCCAAGGCTCGTCACGTTCGCAACCGTCCAGGAGCAACGTCTACTCAAACAGAGGTTAAATCATGCTCTACAACCTGGCACCCCGGTGAGGCTCGGCTAGGGGAGCTGGAGTACGAAGTACAGACTCTGAGAGAGCTACTGAAAGAGAGGGAGACGGAGATGGAAAGGGGAAAGACAGGGAGAGGAAGTAGAGAGGGGGACAGCGTCAAACAGCCCTGTCAGACCAGGGGATCTGAACACGATAAGGTGAACCAAGAGGAACTGTCACAGTACCGGCTGTTGGCACAGGAAGCTGCAGCTCTGCTTGCAGACATCTCGGGCCCCTCTCCAAGTCATTCTTTCAGGCAACGACTGCAAGATTGGCAGGAGAGACTGACAGTTGTCAATCATTCACATCAAACTGATCATATGGACCTTTCAGAGAGGGATGGAGACCAACTTGACTGTGTTACCATTTTAAAACTCAGAGAAGAGTTGAACAAATGCCAGGTAATATCCCTTGTGATATCCTCAGTTGTTATCCCCTGAGAGCATGTGAACATAAACTATGCTGTAGATGCACTAGATCAGAGGAGTTACATTGGCAAAAAGGATTAGCGAGTCTTCTTTTCTTTTTCCCATCTTTCCTTCCTACCCTACCACATTTTTCTACTGTATCCTTAGGAAGCTCTCCATATAGAAGAGCAGCTGTTGGAGCAGAAAAATGCAGAACTGAGACAGGTAAAAAAAGAAGCTGAGAAACTTCTGCAAGAGAGAAAAACCCACCTCCTAGCGTCAGCTGAAGAAAAGGAGCGTACTCGTATACAGGTAGGAGAAGGACAGAATGGCATCCCTGCCGGGGTTTTCTTCATTGTTCGCATTCATGTACATTTGTGTGTAAATTGCTTAGGCAGAGCAACTGGTGAACCAGCAGATTCTGATTGATCGCCTTCGCAGCGACCTCATGACCTTTCGGGGCACAAGCTCAGGGGCAACAGTAGAAGCAGGGGCTTCTGGGTACTCGGACAAGAGACCTCACAGTGTTCCTTTGATCAGACACAGCTGTGTGGGCAGGCCTCCCAGGAAGGTAGGTAGCTTCACAATTTCCTATTTAACTGATCCACGCTGTGACTTATTTCCATGTTGTTGATACCGTTGTCATGGCAACAGTAGCTGCTTGAAACGGCCAGAAAAATAAAATAAGGTTTTTATACATATTGTAGGATTTCTAATTTCATTTCTAATGTCCACTGCGAGCACCTTTTTACAAAACAGTCAACAATGCAAGTATACACACGTGTAAATTATCTATCAAACTGTAAGGTGTAGTGTAGATGTGGCGTGACTGTAGGCGTAGCGGGTACGCATGGATGGTAGTGTGTTCATCAGCCGAATCAACTGACCCCTCATACACTGTTCTGCGTGTGTCTAATTGTTTGTGTGTTTGTCTCTTACACCCTCAGTTTTGCTTGTAACTTAGATTGTCTTAATTACTAAATAGTTTTGCTACATTTATGTGCATTCATATACTATTGTTCGTGGCTGTGCATATGTTTTGCCCAAATGCATATGTGTTTGTAGATCCACTCCAGCCCACCAGCCTATTCACTGGAGAGGGTGATGGCAGCTTTTAAGATGCGAGGTCATCTCCTGCTGGCTGAGCTTGAGGAAAAGGATGAAGTGTTCTGTCCATTCATAAAACAGCAGGCAGAGAGGAAAGACAGGGATGAAGAGAAGGATGATGGAACAGGATTTAGGTGAGAGCCTATATAATAAAAGGCTACTGGTTCTTTTTTTTGTCCAAACATCAAATAATTTGCTACAGCAAGCACAGTTTCAACCAATAGCCTGTGAATCATTTATGCAACAAATACTGACCAAAAAGCAGTTATATCTTTCAAAATAGTCACTAACTTGTCAAAAGTTCCCTGCAGATGTGGTTGGTAAGCAAAGATACCAGTCTCTATTATACAATGATCATTGTTAGGAGTTTCTCTCTTCTAATACAACCCATGTCCAAGAGTACAGTAGGTTTGCTACAGTACACGCCACAGAAATACACAAGTTTCACACATCAAGAATCTTTTGTCCAGAAGATATTTGTTTTAATCACAGCAGCAAGTTAATTTGAAATGACCTGCCTAATCAAATATTGTGATGTTACTTAAGGCGTTCTTTAAATCGAACGTGGACCAGCCGGCAGAAGAAATCACCTCTGAAAGAGAAAAACACAGGCGTACATCAACCTCAACGAGCCACAGGTATACTCTACATGCACTTACTCTGGTATTCTTTCATTTCCCTGTCCTTCTGTATTGGTTGTAGCTTGCGTTCCTGCTTCAGATCTTTTCCGTGATATTTAATATCCAGGGGCTCTTTCCTTCTTCGCAGGCAACGAGAAAAACCAGCTCAAGCGAAGCCATTTGAGAAAGGCCAGAATAAGAGCCAGTGTTACTGAGAGAAGGATCCAAGATCTATCAGTCAACATGCACATGAAGGAGCAGCTCATCAAAGATCTTAACAAAACTGGTGTGTTTATGTAATTGCATACCGTGTATTTCTGTGTGCAGTGAGTCAGAACAATGGAAAATGGTGGATTTGTTTGAGTATCAGATCAAGTGCGAGGAGTTTTGTGTGAGTTAGGGTTGGTAGAAACGTTCCTGCAGTACTGATACAAGATTCCTGTGATGACATACTAAAAGTACATTCTCATGACCAGGCTATAGTGATAATCTCATAATCAAATACATTATTATTTGTTTTACAAATTATTAAATAATATTTATTGTCTGCAATAGTGACTAGTTAATATATATGTATGCAAAGTCTAAAAAAGTCAAAGGTTTTCACATTTGGAAATAACAATGCTGTTGCAGCAAGAGCCCTTATCACTCCAAGGTCTCATGAAGAAGCAAACAGGTTGAACATACAGATTGGAAGTCACTGTTTCCAATGGGCAGCCTTATTCTTATATACCTTAAAATATTTGAAAACTCCTGGAAACTACTGTACAAAATCAGTGAATGATAACCTGATGGTTGATCATGTATTTCTGTGTTATTTTTTAACGTTGTGCTCTCGCCTGACAGACAGGGACTCTCAAGCAGTGGACAGGCATGACAGGCAGAGGGGTGATGGCAGGGAAGCCGACGTGTTGACGAGACTTTCCATGCAGAGCCAGCAGGTCCGAGCAGAGATGTACCACAGCCTGCGGCACATGAGACTGCAGAGAGCACAGCTTCAGAGCAGCCTCAGTCAGCTGAGAGACACCAGTGATGACAGAAATGAACTCCACCAAAATGGGGTAAACTGTGAAGATTTTTTTTTTTTAAATTGGCTTTGAGGAACATCAAACATGTTACACAATGAAGTGGAAAAGAGATGAACATGTTGAACTTCAGTTTAGTCTTGTGTTATTATCTCAGCTCTGTTGATCCAAACTTTTAACTTTGACTCAGTTGTTTTAATAATCATTTTGATTTGATTTTTTTTTTTGTATTTCCCACAGTCAGTTAAGTTTATAAACCTTCTTGAGAAACATATTGTCTTCACAGTATGTAAAAAAAATATGCTAAAAGTTACATTGATGGCTCTTACTGTAGGTTTTACTCTTTGTCAGTGATTTTAATGGCTATCTTTTTTTTCCAAATTGATATTTAACATTGGTTTTACTGAAATTTGAACATTTAATCTGGCTTTATCATTTAAAACTGTATAAAACCAGTTTGACTCTTACTTACCTAATCTAGGTTCTAATTAAACCTCGGTGGAAGTCACCGTATCATCCACATAATATCTAACAGCTGACTCATCATGGGTATTTGCTTTCTGAGTAAACACAATTTATGTTTTTGTTTAAATTAGCAAATTGTTGGAGATACGACCATGTGCAAAGGTTTTCAGCTTGAAAAGTCAAAGGAAAAGGTAAGACACATTTGTTATGTACAGATGCGCTATAAATTATCTGTTGGTTTTGATTTTGTCTCCTCTCAAAAAGCCATTTTGACTGTATTTCTTTTGTATACAACTTAGCCTTTTCCTGTTACTATGTCAACCTTTGTTTTTTTCATTGTCCTCATACCTTGTTAATTTTCCTCCCTCCTCCTTTGCTCCCACCCTCTTTGCTTCCTTTAATCCCTTGCCATTCTTTTCTCCTCCACTTCTTCACTGTAGCTGCGTGACAGTAGTTGGCTGGAGAAGGAGGAGGAACGGGCTCTTCAGAAGAGAGCAGAGCTGCAGGAGCTGGAGGAAGAGCTGAGGAGGAGAGAAGAGGTGCTCCTGCACAGGGAGGCCTGTGCGCAACAGAAAAACAAACTAGAGATCAAGATGCTCCGCTCCAGTCAGGTCAGACTGTGTTTTTATGACAATTTAATTGAAATATTGGAACTGTTTATTAACAATATTTATGGTTTAGGAGAACACATATCATATCATCAAAGCTGGAATTGGGATTTTTTTTTTTTTTTTTTTTTTTTTTTTTTTATCAATTACTTTTCAGGGCCTGAGTCAGGACCTGCTGCATGTGTCGATGCAGTTGGAATCTCTGGAGGAGCAGCTGCAGAGCAGCAGGAGTGTAAAAATGGTTGGAGGAGTTACCATAGAGGAACTTCAGAAAGAGAAAGACATGCTTCAAAAGAAAAGAGACACTCTAGATGCCCAGCTGAAGGACAACAGAGTGCTCACTGTGGAGGTCAGAAAGCAGGCAACTTTTTATGTATGATTTACATGATGTCGTTTTTGCACAGGTTTTGGTCAATTGTCCTTTTATTGGACCTGATTACACGAAGCTTTTATTGTTCATGAGTTAAGATTTCCTTTTGTGCACTTTGATTTATATGTGCTTTTTTGTAGGAGGAGCATTCCCTTCTCCAGCTTGAGGAAGCTATTGAAGCTCTGGATGCAGCTCTGGAGTATAAAAACCGTTCCATACAGGACAAAGAGACGAAGCTGTTTGTCACCGACTCATCACAAAGCAGTGAACCCTCCCAACTCTGTGATGTCACCAGGAAGCTGAAGGACCTCTCATCACCTGAGGCTTTGGAGCTGCTCCTCAAATATTTCAACAAGGTAAGAGAAAATGCATACGCACATATGGTTGTATGCACGGTTCACCTCTAAATATAAAACTGCGTACTGGGCATCCCTTCCATTCTTGTTCTTTACCGGTGCCTGCATGCTGTCTCTCTATCTTGACTCCCCTTCTGTTTCCCTTTCCTTTCCCAATAATTAATATTCACAAATAAATTCTGCGTTTGTTCGCTGTGTGGTGGCTGTGCTTTTCTAAAGACATGTTCATTCTATTGAAAAAAAATTATTTGACCATGGTCAAACAGAAACTGAATGCTGCCTTTCTCTCTTTCTGTTCCAGCTCAAGATTGGTGTTTTTCCATTTTGTCTTCCTCCCAGATTTGCCCTCCCTCCTTTCTTTTGGCAAAGGCCTTCTGAGAGTTAGAAGTGCAGCTGCACAATTTCTTTCAGTGCTTATTCTTTAGTTGTAATTCAATTGAAATTTCTTTTCCCTGAAAGCTCCCAACCGCGTCCTTCAGCTGGCCAGATAATACATCTTAACAGTAAACTACATCACCTTCTCTCCAGGAAGTTAATTTGCACCATGTTATACTATGATACCACTATGACATGATTTACTTCTTCTCACCTTGTTTGCTCTATCCTTTTCTCTACAACCGCTACAGGTGTGACATTAGATGTAATTGTGTTGTATGTTTTTCCTTTTCTTCCACGTTTGTCATCCTCTCTAGGTTGTCTGTCTTCGAGAGGCGGAGTGCCATCTACGTTTGCGTTGTGAAGAGCTGGAGCTGCATGCTGAAGAGCAAGAGGTGGTGCTGAGGAAGATGGAGGCCACCATGCAGCGGCTTGCCCTGGATGCAGACCGCCGGCTCACCGAGCAACACAGAGATCACCAGAACAACATCCAGCTACTGCTTCAGAAACTTAAAGGTGAGGAATTTAGGTCAACCTGGAGAAATCTATTTCAGCGTTAACTATTTTGTCTGATTTTTAGAGCAAAAATTGTTTAATGAATGGTGCGCTTTCATTTTTTTTTTTTTTAATCTCCCCATGTTCTTTTGTATGTGTGTGTTTAGAAGGTGTTTCAGGAGAGGCACAGCAGGCTATACAAGACAGACTGCAGGATCTGGAGAAAGAGCTCTTTTTCTACAAAAGTTCCAGTAGGCAGCTCAAAAAGAAACTCAAGGAAATTCTCAGTGACCGTCTACACCCCGATGATCAGCCCTCACTTACACAGGAGCACAGGCAAATGCATGATATGCAGATATACGCAAGTGCAAGTGAACCCCAGACTAATACGGATGAGGTGCAGACAAGTACACATATTGCAAAAACATACACAAAAATACACGCTGAGCAAACAGACAAAAAGACACACAAGGATTCTCTCACCAACAGATATGCACATGCAACGCAGTGTCTGTCTTCATGTCCTGACCGCCAAGCACTCAAACAGACAAAAATGCCCGAATACAACAATATACCGACACAGTCCCAGAGGAGGAGTGTTAGAGGTCAGTCTGAGGGTAGTTTAGAGATGACACCAGTCCGTTTGTGTCGCAGAGAGCTGAGACAGATCCCTGCAGCTGACCTGCAGGTCTCTGGCTCTGCCACAGGGAGGCGACAGTCTGTTGTGGATTCCAGCACAGAGTCAATACTAGAAGACTCCATAGAAGTGTCCAGGAACACTATAAGATGATGTTGCATCATTTGCATAACTCTTCAGTGGCTTAAATAGATGATGTTCCTTATGTGTCACTTGGCAGGAGTAGTGTCTACAGCAGAATCCCGCTGGGTGCTAGTAAATAAAGGGAAATGTGTTGTAGATAACGAATCAAATAACTCACTGAATGTGAATGAAGCATTATTCCTCTCATCTTAAGTATTGTGTGGAAATGTTTGTGTATTACTTTTGGGAGAATACATAATTTAAGGACTCTGGGGCTATGACATCAGTGAGAAGTGCCCACAAGTGCACTCAATGGCATCACACAATAACATCACAACATACTTAATGTGAAGAATTAGTTAAGTAACTTGAACTTTTTTGTTCCCAGTTTTCTTTTTTTTAATTCCCCATTGTCCTTTGTACAACATGTCCAATCTACTATTGATGTGATACCGCAGAATAGTAAAGTTTATGAGCGGGGGAGAAGAAGATGGAATTTAATCTTTTCCAGTTGAATCTTTTGTCATAACACAATCCTGTTATTTGTCTGTTTTCTTTTGGGGGTCACTGATTCCTCAGATCCTGTTTATACTAAATGTTGGTGAGTTTTGCTGTTCTTTAAAATAAGTAGCACAAGAATGGACTCAAACAATTACATGTAGAGAGAAATTTCCAATAATTTGGATGTGTGATAATAGAATAGACTAAAACTCTCCATTTTATGGTGATAGATAAAAGTACAGCACTATTTATACAATCCATGTTTTATGGCCCAGAATTAATTTGGAATCTTAATTTTCAAGCTCTTAGAAACCTAGAATCCTAAAAAAAAAGACAAATCACAAGTTTTAACAGCTGTCTTTGCAATGCCATTAATAACTCTGACACAAATACATTGCATACATGACATACAACCATACGTATGTTTTGTGAAAATGGGGTATTTAATGCAAGTATCAGCACTTTTCTAATATTATTTCTGTAGTCATAATATAGTAGTTCATTTAACTGTCATGATCTGCAGCCACTAAATTGATTCTCCCTGTTACAGCAATATTAGTTTAAAATGTACAATAAATTTGGGAAAAATGTTCATACACCTGTTGTAATCAAACAGTTCCATGTCTATTTATTTTTCAGCACTGTTGAGCACTTAAATTGGTCAGTAGATACGTTGTTTTCTGCACTACAACAACAATATAAAACTCTGTTGTTTTTTATATGTATTGAGGTTTTGATACAAACTTTGTGAGCACTTTAAGTGTATTGTTTTTATATTGATGACTGGGATTAAACATCCTCATATCAATAGCTATCTTTAATTGTCTCTATTGTGTGGGCTCATTCCCATTCTTTTCATCTCCAACACACGGACATCATAGCCATGATTGTGGGGTGAGTCTACCATGAACCTCCCCTATCCTGTGAAAAGTGTTTTCCTCTCTATTACAGGCTGTAAATTAGGTGAACAATAAGACAAAATTGCTTGAATCTGTCATACATTAATTTCCTTGAATTGGATAAAGCTGTAATTTAGGCTACTTAATACTTGCTTTCCTTTACTGACTGAATTAGAAATATGATATTAATAATACTAATATGTTCGTTTTTGATCATTTGATCAAATGTAGCCTCGCTTTATTTTTGTACATGTAACACAACACGCCATTGAGTAGGCTTATACTTTGACAGGGTCGAAGGGCGGCTGCATTTCTTTGCGAAGTGTTCAGCCACATCGCAGCTTCTTCTTCAGAGGATGAAGTTCGGTTCGTGTTTATGGTGATGGGACAGTTTTATTCTAAGGGACACAGCATGTCATGATAGAAGACATGAGGACTGAACAAACTCCAGAGAGGAGGTTTAAATTATTACGCAATATCTTTAAAATGATTGTTGAATCGGTTCAGAAAACAATACAAATGTAGCTAATACGGCAAATATAATGTTTTTACTCAAAACAGAGTGAATGGCCATTAAACCAACAAACAACAGGCTAAAAAAAAAAAAAAAAAAAAAAAAAAAAAAAAAAAAAAAAAAAAAAAAAATCTGCAGGCATTTTAAACTGAAAGGACGAAGAGCGTTTCTCCTTTTTTTTTGTCACCGCCGGGCTGCCGTACTCAGACAATCGTTGTTAGCAAACCGACGGTAACCGACAGCACCTTCACGAACAGGTGAAAGTATTATTTAGGAACTTTTCTCGCGATTAGTGCCTCTTTAACACAGGTCAGTGGTTATTTTAAAAACAAAAGACCAATGTGAGTCCGTTCGTGTGTTTTTCGCCGGCACGTATCACGACTTTCTGCACTTGTTAGGGAAGCTAACGAAACCGGCTAAAGCGGTCTGTCGTTAGCTCGGTTATGTCGCTCCTCCCGTGAGGCCAACCTCGCTGCCTCCGCTCCTCAAATCACTTCACATTTATCTGCTCTGCCGATGAAACACTTCGACGACTCAGTCTTGTTGTTACACATACAGCTGTTCGCCTTCAGACCCAGCGCGTGAACATATCCGATAAAAGTGGTTGCAACTGCAAGCTAACTCGTTTTATGACCCGTTTCAAGTTATCTTCACTATAATCGTTGTAATCCATCTTATATATATATATATTTTTTTTCTTTTCTTTTCTTTCCTCGTTTAAGTTTCCCCCTTTTTTGTTGTTGTTGCTGCGATGGCATCGTCTGCAATGATCACCGTCCCCACCACCGCCTCCCGCTTCGCCCTGCTTCAGATCGACTCCGACTCGGACTCCGACGCCTCCGAGCCGGGGAAGACGAGCACCAAAAGCTCCTCCGGGAAGCCCCGGCAAGGAAAAGCAGGAGCGGCCGGGGGGGGGAAAGCGGCGGCGGCGGCAGCAGCCCAGGGCAACGACAAGAAGAAAGACAAGAAGAAGAAGAAGAAGGAGCAGCAGCAGAGTGAGGCAAACGAGGTGAGGGGGTGAAAGGTGGGGAAGTCGAGTCCCCCCCCCCACCCTCTTTTGCTTTCCCTCCCCCCCCCCCACACACACACACACACATGTCTGTTATGAAGCTGCAAACATGGCTTTCGTTTTGTGACATTTGGCGACCCAAGTGTGTGCTTCTGTTGTTTTGACTTCACCTGAAATGAAAGTGAGCAGGGTGGTGGTGTTCAGGGTGGTGGTGTTCAGGGTGGTGGTGTTCAGGTACTCTACAGGAAGACGGATGATGTTTTTGTTTTCTCGCAGCTAAAAGAGGAAAGGAAGAATCTAACGCAGTTGTTAAAAAAAAAAAAAAAAGGGGAAAGAATTAGTTCTGTTTTTTTTTGTTGTTTTTTTTCTCATTGAGATTAATGTCACTTTTGCGAGAGAGGCCGGAGAACAAATTCCTCACACAGGATGCCATCTGAAAACAACCATCGCGCACACACACACGCACACACACACTCTAAGGAAAACAGGCCCAAATATTTATGAGAAATATATGATATTAGAGCTTTAAAGTCTCACCGTAGTGAGTGTCTCTATAACGTCAAGCTGTGCTGCAGCTCAATGTTAGCCTGGTACGGAGAGCACGTAATGCTTCTCGAATAATGAACCCTGGTAAGTTTGTCACTTTAAATTTAAAAAAAAAACAAATCAAAGAAGGCATACCTTATCGTATCATCCCAGTTGGCTGTGTGTGGTGGACCCCCAATAGGGAGTTGACCAGCGGACATCCTAGTTAGGTGCCTGAACTACCTCAACAGTCTCTCAAGGAGCAGCGGCTTTTGGGCAGGAATGTAGGCCGGCCGATAAATACAGAGGGTTTGCGTTTACGGTTCGGCTCCCTGTTCACCGCTACGGTCTGCCGCTTCTCGAAGGTTCATGAAATTAGTTCATGAACTTAAAAGCCTGTGTTTCGAATGATAAGCGCTCTGGTGTTTCATACACGGTCCAGGCCATACACCAGGTTTTGATCTTGACTTGTTGACATTTTATTGACCAATGATCATTGATTGAGAAAACATTCCGAATAATCAACACTGAAATAAGTGTGCACTGCAGCACAATTAAAATGCTTGTTCAGAGACCCACTAGTCCGCTCAAAGAAACTTAAGAAATCCACATCCATCCCACAGACACACTTCATTCATAAACAATAGTGACGGTTTCTAAAGCTAACGAAAAGATCGAGTTTTTGTTCGTAAAAGTAGCAATAAGGGTGATATTAAGTGAGTGTTTGGATCAAGTTTTATCTCTCTCTCTATTAGTTGCGTAATTTGGCCTTTAAGAAGATTCCTCAGAAGTCTTGTGCTCCGCCGCCCTGTATGACGCTGTCAGGGATAGCTAGTGAACTTCTGAACCCTGCATCAGGGGACCACAATATACCTTCAGAGGGGTGGCAGCAGTGGAAGCAGAGAGATGAGCAGGTAAGAGAAAACAACTATTACATAATTAAAGGGGGTAGGCTCGTGAGACCCGCTTGGTAACAGTAGTACCATTCATGTGTACTTTTGGAAACTGCTTTACTTACAAGTCCTTTTGAGTGGAGCTGTCCGGAGGTCAGCAGCGGAGGAGTGGCTGCGCTGGCATCTTCCATGTGCAACGACATGAGCAGGATATTGTTACGTAGCATAAGAATAGAGCAGATGTATAAAATGTCGTCTGTCCTTGCTGTGTCTGCATTTCAAGCAGTCATGTCTGACTTTACAGATAGTACCAATTGAATGTTCTTCCTCATCTTTTTTTTCCCTCCCTCTCCCCTCAGATAACCACAGAACTTTATGAGGCAGACCTGGAAAAGGCTTTGATTCTAAGTAAACTGGAGTACGAACAAAAGAAACAGGTACGCATCACGCACAAATATAACCCTTTTGAAAGACAAATTGAGGGACACGGTTGTCACTGCGGGCAAATTTGAAGAAATGTATCATTTTTTACAAAACTGTTGATTTGGTGGCAGTTTTGTTGCCCTCTGACACGTCTGTGACATATTCTGATGTACAAGGGTTCTTGAAATTATAAGAAAAGACACTTAATTGTATTATTTTATGTCTTCATGCTGGAACTTTTCAGCAGATGCAGCTGTTCATTGGAAATATACTTTGGATGCATGGAGCTAAAAAAAAAACACCTTTTGTTCCTTTCCCTTACTGTCCCTGGATCTTCTGTTTCGATCAAAGAGCAACAGCCATTCATTTTTATAAGAGCATTTATTTCTAGCATGAAATATTAAGAATTTTAACGATGAGTTTTCACATGGTCTGCTTTCATTCTACAGAGCAACACAAACACATCCTCGCCAAAGTCACGAGGAGGAAAAGAGGGCGGAGGGAAGAAAGACAAAAAGAAGAATCAGCAGGCAAAAGAGAAAAAGACAGTCTCCCTGCAGGACTTCCAGGCTGAGGGCAGTGTAGGTGAGAGAAACTCGCTGATCACTTTCAGAATCAATTAAACTAGAATCTTGTGTCGCAGTCTGTCTCAGCCAGAACACAACCTGGAACTGTAAACCACATTAAATGCATTCTTCTCTTAAGTTTTGTTGCGTTATATCAATGTATGTTTTCTCTCTGCAGAACATTTGAGTAAAAAACAAGAAAAGGAGGTGAGCAAGGGGTTATATTTATTGTATACTGTATAAACAGCATCGTATTTTACAATATGGTGGTGTTACTGATGAGTTGAATGAGTTCTCAAATAAAGCAGAATTGAGGACTGCACAATGGGTAATGACTATCTGGGAGATACTATATTAATAGATCATTACGCAATGGTAAGTTCATAAACATATCTGCAGAGTAACAATTACTTTCTTCATACGTCAATCCTCCTGAACTGTGTAGTAGTCTTTGATTCAGTTATCCATTTCACTAATTATCAGGTACATTACATTTCATTTAGCTGACGCTTTTATCCAAAGCGACTTACAACACACGATGGTACACCATCGGGAGCAATTTTAGGGTTCAGTGTCTCGCTCAAGGACACTTAGGCATGTGGACGGGAGGAGCTGGGCTCGGACCACCAACCTCCCGATTAGTGTGCAACCCTCTACCAACTGAGATACAGCCTCCCTACCTAGGTACCTCTGATTTGTCCCCCCACTCATTCCCCAGGAACTACTCACAATTGCGCCTACCATATTATACAAATTTGACATACCTTTGTATTAGAAATACACGGCTTTAATCGTTTTATTTGAGACATATCACGTGTGATGGGGCAAATCTTGACTGAACCGCTGACCAAATTCCCTTCCAGGACGCCAGAGCGGCTAGCGCAGCTCCAGGAGTCGGCCAGGAGGAGCGTTTCTTTAACAAATTGGAAGATGATGTCAGTCGGATTATCCAAAGGGAGAAAAGACGTGAGCAGTACACTAACAGCCAGGGCCAAGAAATCAACACCTCTACAGAACATGAACCGGTGAGTAGACAGATGCACATGTACAACAAAATACTCATCTAGATGTCAATATGTATTAGGCTTCTGGTATTAACAGGAACATCATTTTGTGAGTTTTGGTTTCTGATCCTCGGCTCCTTGACATTTCTTACCTACCGTCTACTTGTGTCTGGCCTTAGAGCTGTGTACACATTTTCCGGTCATTGAATAAATACGACATCACCTCAGCAAAGTTGTGTTGTTGTTTTTTGTTACTAAGCTGAATAAGTAGGAAGTGTAAAGTTGCCCTGACTTGTTCTTTTCTGCCCATTCTTCCCGTTAGGACCCCCGAGCAGAGCAGCTGAAGTACGACCTGGAGAAGAAAGACCAGGAAATCGATAAGCTCAAGAAAACCATCTCACAGTGGGAGGTCAGCAGTTAGACCCAGTTACCCAATCTTTTTATAATTTCACCAGCAAATTACAATTTCACCCATGTTGCCAGTTGTGGAACTGGTACATATGTACTTTCACATTTTGCGATACACATTTTATTTTAACTATAAAGTTATAGACTGATGTCTTTCAACACGAAGTTAAAGTAGTCAACAAATAAACTCGCACTTGAAGCTTTTTTTCTATTTAATGAGTCACTTATGGGAAATTTTACCAGCACAACTTTAAGTAGTGTACTGTTAGCTAGAAAAATCATTTTTACAGAGAGAACATGAGGGTATAAGATAAGGTGGCGGGAATGAATAAACAAGGACACAAAACCTGTATTTTATTTTTTTTAGGGCAGACTGACAAATAATAGTTGCCTTCATGAAAATGTCCTCTTAACTATGTGATTATTATGATTATCTGTATCAAACACTGTTTTCCTGTTGCCTTGAAGTGTAAAGTTTTCTCAGAGGCGGTGGACAGCCTCTGTTGGTTACACTGAGCTCCTAACAGTGATCAGTATCCAGTATGCGAAGATTTTTTTTTTCAACATGTCTAAAGAAATGCCCTAAACCAACCATGTCACATAATAACAAACTGTCTTTGCCTGTTTGTTGTGGCCATTAACCTCACTACAAAAGAAAATAAAATCTTGCTTCTCAATTCTGCAGGTTAAATACAGAGAGGTTAAAGCACGAAATGCCCAGCTGCTTAAGATGCTCCAACAGGGAGAGAGTGAGTCGAGCATTACACTTGATACCTCTTATTTTCTTTCCCTTTCTTTCCCGAGGACTTCATACGATCTGTCTGGTGTTTTCTGATTTTTCTAATCTTCCTCCTTCAGTGAAAGACAAAGCAGAAATCCTTCTACAGGTAGAAGAACTCCTGCATATTAAAGAAGAACTGTCATCACAGGTGTGTAACAGCGAGGGAGAGACTACGAGAAAGGAATATGTTTTTAGATATTTGTCTATTTATGCACATAAATAACATTGTTGTTTTTTTTAGGTCACATTACTACACGCTGCCCTTGAACAAGAAAGGTCTAAAGTCAAAGGACTGCAGTCAGAACAACCAAAACATCAGGTGAGCGTACAAATAATCCCTCACTTTTTTTTTTTAAATTTAGTACCTCGCCAACATGAAAAGGACTCAGAGTCTTGTGTTGTCTCTATTAATTCACATTTGTCAGAGCTGAGGTGTGGGGAGACGAGATGCTGTTTATTGTTTACTCTGAGATGCCATGATGCTTTGTGTGAGTGGGATTGCCTGTGGTTTAGTTGGTATTGTGTGTACATGGGCGTGTGCATGCATGTTGCTTCTTTCCATTTCCGTAGATCAGAGAAAAAACAGCCAGTGAGTCAGGTGAAGTGAGAAAAGTTGCAGTGTAAGTAAGCCACAGCACAGAGGTAGAGCAATAAGACTCAGGATGGAAGCAAGCTTAGGCTCAGTTCTCAGCATTTGAACACTTTCACTTTTTAATAATGCCACAGGAAATGTCCTCATTTACAATGTTCACTACCAATTTGTCATAATTTGGAAAATACTTACACTGTGTAACTGATTAGTTCGTCAATGTTTTTTCATGTATTTTTTTTTTTTATTGACCTTTGAAGTGGGTCAATAAAAACACAGTACAATGCTCCTCATACTCATGCCTATTTGTTTTTTTTGTTGTTTTTTTTGTCTTTCTGGGCTTTTCTGGTTGGCAGGGAAACAAGAAAGGGAAGAAAGCCTCGGAGACAGATCTATGAAGTTTCAGATGGAAAAGACCTGAGAATCAAAATGAAAAACAAATGATCAAATGAAGGAAAACACTGCTGATTATCATCAGGGTTCTCTTTTCCTTATTTTTTAGCTCAGATTCCTTGTCAGCCTGTAATGCATGCCCCATTAAACACACATAGAACACACTCCAGATGTGGCACGATGTATTTGAACAAGATGTACGGAAGCTTTTAAAAGTTAAATCATTTTGAAGTCTGTTTTTAAATGGTGTCTTGGCACACGTGCTGCCATCTGCAGGCATTGGAGTGCCACTGGATCTGCTGTGTGCCTGATAGTTCTGTGGGTTTAAATGCCAAACGACAGATGTGAAATGTATGTTTCTGCTTGTTTTTCTTTCTCACTGTTAAATAAATGAAATACGTTTTCAGTGAAAATAAAAACATTGGTGTATTTTGTCTTGAAGGTAAAGATCTGCAAATTTAAAAAAATATATTTTACGATAAAGGAGACATAATAAAACACATAAAAGATGTTTGAAACGTAAAATTCAAATCAAGAAAAATTCACAACTCCAGTAAAATATGTAATGAAAGTACAATTTAACATGAGATTTAAAAATGCGACTCCTAACAGTCATCAGTCATCAACTTGTGATGCAGGCAGCACGATTTTACAGCACCATACGTCAAAGACTGACCGACGGCACATATAATAATTGACTTTTCGATCTATTGTGCATCCTACTTTGGAGATATTTTGACTGAAATGAGATTTATTAACACGTTTTTTTTTAAACTGAAGAATAAGTAAAACATTTTTTTGTGGTGTACTATATCTTTAAGCAGACTCCGGTTACATAACTGGCCTATCAAATATGAAATTATTTCAGATTAAACGTACACAAAAACCGTTATATGCGGTCATATTTGTATGATAGCAGGAATATGTAGAGTTTGTATGTACACTTCAGTGCGCAGTGGGCTCACAGCTGGCACCTCATAACTTTCTGCCGAGTCATCGGGACAGACGCGCATCTCCGCCCCGGGACTGTGCGCTCCACGTCCACCTCATCTTCATCGTCAGCCTGGACAAGACTTGAGATGTCAGGTGCGGTGAGAGACGAACCCAGCGACTGTCACAGGTCTGAGACGATCGACGTTGCCGTGAAAAGTGTCACGGAGAGCAGAGACTTCACCGTCAGAGGAGACTGCACCGTCAGACAGGTCAGGAGGCTGAAAGCAGCCGGCTCGAACTGCTAACTGTGGACTGCTTTGTGCGTAAAATGGCTCGATCTGATAAATCTGCTGTCGGTTGATCAGATTGTGTTCATGCCATAAATTGATATTGAGTGAATATGAAGCGCCCAAACAAATTTGTGCCATTGCTGCTATGTTTTTGGCTGACAAAGGTGCTGCTCTGTGTTTCTGTCTTGTGCAGTTGAAATGGGGTCTATCGGAGCGCCTGGGAGCCTCAGCGGAGCAGCTGGTGCTGATCCACTCCGGCCGCGTGCTCAGAGAGTCAGAGCTGATGAGTCACCTCAAAGGACAGAATGGGTCAGTCTGCCTCTGCATGATCCAAAGGTACGAACAAACAACATGGGATGGACTCATGTGGTCAGCAGACACGGAGGGTTCATAAACACATGTTTATCTGCAATAATAAGCATAATGCACCAGCTGCAGAAACAGTTGGCTGTGTTGTGACAACTGCTTTTTTTTTTTTTTTTTTTTGTAACATATCACGTTTCAGTTTAGTCAATCTGTAAACTGACCTCGTTTGGCCAAAGCTGTCAGTCACAGGGTATAATTGGTCATTTGTAATGTCAGGGACACATTTGGCCCTGATACAGAGCTGTTCATTCCTTAGATATGGTTAAACACATTTTCAAGACATAGACTTGTGGCAAAAATTGTGAATTTGAGAATGTTTTTTTTTCTTAAATGCCTTATTTTAGCCCAAATACTTAATTGTAAAATAAATCATTTCGATAGATACACACTAGGTTTTGTATCATACATTGAAATTACATATGCAGACTCGCCCTCCATCAACACACTATCCTAATAGCTCTTATCGGCTCTTTTAAATTATATTTGTTGGAAGTAGTCGGTGTGCAGATGTGTTGTTTGACTCCTGCTTTCAGTTTAAATTTTTTGATTCTGTACTTTTAACAAAATTATGAACAAATTTGGTCTTTTGCCCAGAAACTCGACATGTATGCACAGCTTTTACAAAAGAGCTGCTGGATTCAGATTCAGTCCATCCCTTTCAGGCCTCAGCCTTTGTCTGCTCCTCCCCTGAGTGATCCTGCTTCAGAGACGGTCCAATCAGAGCACACAGGTGTTCCCAACCCTGATCCTGATAAGTTCACACCATCCCCCACCTCTCCCTTCTGCCTGGGTAAGAACTGCTGAAAAGAGGACCACTCCTCACCTCCAATTATTTCCTGCCGTTTCTCAGGTCTCTAATCTCATAATAACTTTTGCATTTTATATGTGTATGAGTGACTCTTGTCTCCGGTCCCTATAGCTGGACTTATACTCCTTCTGGGGGATAATTACACCTCACTCAGCTCTGCAGTGCATTTACACTCTCCTGTTCTTTTGATCCCGTCTTGTTTCCATAGTAGAAGCTCTAGACAGTCTTGGCCTTGAGAACAGCGGCCCTGGGTTCTTTCCTGCGCTTCAGCGCCAGATGGAGAGCCAACTGCTAGCTGACCCGGAGATGATGCGCCGTGTCCTGAGCAGCCCCTTCGTACAGAGCACCCTCTCCACCGCCAGCCCTCAACTAACCAGACAGCTCATTCTGTCTAACCCCCAATTTCAGCAGCTCCTGCAAACAAACCCTGAGGTGGAAGATATGCTCAACAATACAGATGCCATAGCACAGGTGCGTGTAGTTTGGGGTAAGTGTGAAGTGTGTGTTTGCAGTGCAGATTTGTTGCAAGTCGTGTGAGTGGTAGATTTTTTTGTGCCAGAGTGCTGTCACATGTGGGCCATTTATACTATGCACTTGCAAAACTGCACTTCATTGAACCAGTTTACTTTGCTTATCATTAATATTGTTATTTTAACATATTCAATAGGTGTGTTATATCCATTCCTTTTGAAGGGGAATTTTTTGTTTTGCACTCCAACTTGAACACAGTTTTTCCCTCTTTGATTTATTTATCTCACCCATACATTCAATATCATGTTGCTCTCTCTTCCCTCACCAGGTGCTGGAGCTCATCAGGAACCCTGACATGATAGAGGAAGTGATGCAAAATGAAGACACGGCATTGGACCATTTGCAGCCAGAGCAGGACAACGCTGAAACTTGTATCAGTTGCTCTGACGGCCTACAGAAAACAGAAGCAAAATTACAGGAACAAAGCCTTAAACAATCCCAGGTACAGCTTTGAAGATTGAGTTTTCCTGAATTAACTTGTTAGGTTTGGTCAAACTAATCTTGTGTGTTTAACCTGGGTGACTATTTCTGTTCTCGGTCTCTTCTAGCTCCAGATTGGACTGCCCCCAGTCGTGACTTCAACATCTGGGAATCAACACACACAGGAGGGAGAAAGCCACCCGACACCACCCTGCTCCAGCCACTCCACAGATCCTCTCAGTGATCTGACTGCCACCCCAACAGCCGGTCCAAACTCTCAGACCACTATTACTCCAGGCAAAATAACATACATCCACACTGTTTAACTAGTTCAATTATTAATGCCCTCATTGAACAACCACAGCAATCTGCCAGAAAACTCACATTGGAGCTTATTCATAGAGAAGAAGTTGACATTTATACCTGTGCAGTCATGCAAACTTCAGAGACCTTCTTGGGTTGTCTGTGTTTTTCGTGTATTGAGCATTTTAAAGGTTTTTGGCTTCTTTTCTGTGGCCTCCTTCCTCTTTCCTCAGGCATGCAGTCACTGCTGGAGGAGATCACCGCCAGTCCAGGTCTGATGGAGAGCCTGCTGTCTGGGCCCTACGTCAGCAGTCTTCTGAACTGCCTCAGCCAGAACCCCGACCTGGCTGCACAGGTGATCCATACACAATGAATGTGTGCACGCTAACTCTTAACTGTGACCTGGTAAGTGCAGTGCATTTCCTTTCTCCTAAAAAGCAGACAGGTCTCATAGCCCATACTGCTTTTGTTTTGCTACTGTTTCAGATGCTGCTGAGCCACCCTCTGTTCTCAGAAAATCCTCAGCTGCAGCAGCAAATGAGGCAGCAGATCCCTCTCTTCCTGCAACAGGTCTGTTCATTCTTCTCACTGTTCCTCATCACTTTTACTTTAAGCCAAGTTCCCTTTATATAGCACATTTTAAATACAGCAAGAGTTGCCCAAAGTGCTGCACAACATCAAACGAAGGCTTGAAATATTTGAAGCCACTGAAGATTAAAAAAAAAAAAAAAAGGAACAAAGCAAACAAAGAAAGAAATAGATTAAAAGCAATGATAAGCCAGAACAAAATATGAGGATATACATGTGTATACATTTCAGGAGATCATTCCTGCCCACTGCAATAAGACTTTACAATAACTCACCTCTGGCCAAATCCATCACATATCAATAACACCGTTACTTCCTCTATTTTTTATTCTGTTATTTTAATTGCTTTGCCCTGTATCTATATATGCTGCTATAGCAAAAACAATGTCCCCTTGTACACGATTAATTATCTATCTATCTATCTATCTATCTATCTATCTATCTATCTATCTATCTATCTATCTATCTATCTATCTATCTATCTATCTATCTATCTATCTATCTATCTATCTATCTATCTATCTGCTACAGATGTTATCTACCCTAGCAAATTCTCCGTTTTGACTCCATTGCTTAGAGTGTTTATCATTAATATCCTCTTTATTAATTGTCAACAATGTGTAGATGCAGAGTCCTGAGCTGCTGTCAGCCATGTTGAACCCCAGAGCCATGGAGGCTCTGCTCCAGATCCAACAGGGTCTGCAGACTCTGGCTACAGAAGCTCCTGCCCTCATACCTGTGTGGGTGAAAACAGACAATCAACCTAAAGGGATTTATTCTGGTTTAGTGACTGGGTAAAATGATCTTTTTTTTTTTTAATATATATATATACTGTGTATTTACCACCACATGTCTGTCCTGCAGGGCTGGACTTGGAAACACTGGAGCCAGTGATAATTCTGCTCCTGAGCTTGCATCTGAGTCTGTCCTGAACAGCCAATCAAGGAGCGGCCCTGAGGTTGCCACAGTGATGGAGCAGCAGCAGCAGCAGCAGCAGCAGTTCGTAGGACAGATGCTACAGGCACTGGCTACCACCAATGAGGAGGTACGTCAGTGTTTCCTTATAACCTCGCTGTTTGCCTCTATAATTGACCTGAACTGCTCCAGATTTTGAAATGTCACCAGTAAATACCATTTTTAGTACAAAAAAAAATAAAAAATCACTGGACAGCTCTCTTTCTTATTTTAATGCCAGAGGTAGGTTAATGATATGTCCCTAATACTGAAATTTTAATGGTTCTGTGCTCAGAGGGCAAATATTTTTAAACCTATTGACACAAAAAGAGTAACTGCAGGTAGTTTAATAGTCCTGCTTGCACTGACAGCCGGCGGTGACAATCTGCTTGATGGTGGCAGTAGAGTACCAAACTGCAACTCATCTGGCCACATCCAGCTGTGATGTCTAGTCTGGTGTGGTCAGAGATTTATGCCTTTTCTCGTGCAGCATGTTTTCCTTCCTTCCAAATTGTAGTGCTGAGTTACTCTTTAAAGTTTTTCTCATAACAAAGTGCTGCTATGTGAAGTTTGTACATTTGTTCAGTGTATGATGTGAAGTCTATTTGTCACAATTTATTCTAACTAAATAGACAGCATGGTCTACACAAAGTCCTTGAAAGTTTGAAAGGTTATTCATCTGTCAGTTTCAATTTTCTTATTTGTTTACCGAGGGTGAAGGAGAGTCACGTCTGAAGTGTGAAATGTGCGCTGCATTTTCGCTGCCAGAGGCACAAACCCTCTTAACTAATCATTTTAACGGTATCGTAAAAAGTAAGACTTTAAATAACCCTGTCGTCATGTTGTGTCAGGTCCATCATGAGGAGGATGAGTTCCAGGAGGAGCTGGAGCAGCTGAGCTCAATGGGCTTCAGAGACAGACAGGCAAATCTTCAGGCCCTCATCAGCACCAGAGGAGACCTCAACACTGCTATACAGCATCTGCTCAGGCTCTGACACACACGCGCGCACACACACACACACACACACACACACACACACACACACACACACACACACACACACTGTGCACCTTCACTCTCCTGAGTGAATATACTAAGCAGTTACACGTAAATATAATAGTACTACGTGTATCATTACTTGAAAGCCATATATGTAGATGTACATCCATAACTTAACATTTGAACCTCTTTCTGAAGCAGTACATTATATTCAGTCCAAGCAACATCACCCTTATTCTAGTAAAATATGAGGATTTTGGGGTTTACGTAAGTGTAAAAACAAAAGAATACAATCACTTTCCCTCCCACAGTGACATCCACTGTTGCAGGTCTGCACAGGCACTTAAATTCACCTTACATACTGTAGACTTCTAGCAACCGCATAAATATCCAGAGGCAGGTCATGTATTATTAATCCCTGCGCCGCTACACTATGAAGCTCAGGCCTCTTTTCATGTTGCCACCCAGACACCGTCTAACGAATGCTTGTTAACACCCGGGGACAGTCAGATGTCCTGAAAGTAGCAGATGATTCACACTCTCGATCTCAGTCAACAGATTGAACCAGGATTGCAATATGTTGTGTGATGTTTCCACAACTCCCTCGCTGCTCTTGTGTTTTGTCCACCATAGGCTGTAGAGAAGGCACACATACCAAATAATTATCTAGTTTGTCATCAAAGGTTGACTCGGTTTCAGAAGATGTGTTCAAAGAGAGGATGACTGTGCAAAACTGAAATGTGCTTGAATGTCAACAATTATCTCGAGGCTATGCTGGCACAGAAACAGCTAATCTTTTCAACACACTCTCACAGGAGGAAAATTGGATTTGAGTGAAAAAGAAAAGAAAAAGATTTGAACACTTTTGGAGCCATGATGATGAAGATTATGATTTACTTTGCATGAGTGGGACTCTTTTTAGAACCCCATATGCCGAACTACCCTTCACTGTACTGAAAACTGTAGCCTGGATCTGATTTTCTTCCTTTAAGCTGATATGCCGCATTGTTTTTGTGACATAGGGAGCGGATGAAGCATACTTTTACTTCTTTAGTTGATTCATGGCTCTGATGTAAACAATCTATTACATGCTGTCCTGTTATTTACTCTGTTCCAACTCAAACACTGTCATTTCTCATGAATTTATGACGATGTCCTGCTTTGTAAAATATGTTCCCTCTAAGCCTGGTGTAGTTTGCATAACTGTATAATTAATTCAACAGGATTTTAGGGCTGCTATGGAATTTTATTTTCTTCATCATCGTCTGTTAATTGTTTTTCTTATGATCAAGATATTACAAATTTAGCCCACGAACTGACTGAAAATAGGGAAAGATATGGCCACAATTTCTGAGAGCCCAAGATGGCATCTTCAAATTGCTTCTATTGTTCAAGCAAGAGTCACTGAAATGCCCTCTACTCATCAAAGTTAGTAATTAATGATACAATTAGACTCAATGTAGGTATTTTACCAGGCTTTTCTATTATTTAATCTTGCACTATTGAACTACAAACACTGGGGTGCAGTTATAGTTAAATTCTTCAGGGCAAAATCACGGATTATATTTGAGAATTAAACAGTCCAAGTCTAAATAATTCTTTATCATTCTCACATTATTTTTCTTCAGTGTCAAATTTGAAACAGAAATCTGCATCTGCATGTTCACTTCTGCAGTGTTGCTGAGCTTCAAAACGTGCTGTGAAAACTGGCAGATTTGTCATGTAATTTATTGAAACTTTCCAAACACATACCCAAGGTCATATTAAAAAGTGATTTTCTTCCACCAAAAAAAGTGTATCATGTGTGTGAGAGGGTTACTCTGCTTTCCCACCTCCTTTTAAGACCTACAACTGAGACACAAGACACATGCTCTGTCATCAGATGTGTATGTGATCTGCTTGACAACCTGTGTCTGTTGCTGCCAGACTGAGGGGGCTTTAATCTCTCAGCAGTATGTGCACGACTGGATGTGTGCGATATGAGAGTAGCCAAGGGGGGTTTTCTGGATTAGAACCTCCAAAAATATTTGGGTTAAGGTTTGAGATGAGTCACACCACAGAAACAGCTCAACGGTACTGAGTGGAGGGGTGTGTGAGTGCCTTTCAGAGAGAGTGTGCGTGCAATGGTCGGGGTCACGTGTGTGTGTGTGTGTGTGTGTGTGTGTGTGTGTGTGTTGTCTGAAGATGCCAACCGGTCAAGAAACGGGGGTCACAAGGATCTGACCTATGCAGTAGAGAAACTATTGTGAGAAGAGTTAAACCTGCATCACAGCAGTGTTTAGTATTGAGATGTTCAATTTATACTCTTCAATTGTTTCACTTTATCCTATTCAGCGTGAAGATTGTACTGTAAGATCGGTCGGGGCTTTTGATGTTTGTGCATAAAAGCTGGTTTGAAAGACTGAATAAAAACATGATTTGCAGTTGTTTGGTACAAAGTTGATGCATTTTCAGATGCAAATTTGTCAAAAACAAATATTGTTGGAAGTCTATTTAGGAGCAGGTAAGAAACCTGTGCTATTAAAGGTAAAGCAGAGGTGCATTATATTTACTGTATGTCTTTCCCCAGCCCTATAAACCAAACTGAACTCAAATTATACAAAATTACTGATAACTTTTTAGAGATTAAGAAGAAATGTTATATTCCATGGACCTGAAATGAATCAGCAACAACCTTTATAATCATTCATGTTTGACATTAAAAAAAAAAAAAAGATGCATTTCCCAAATTCCAGTTTCATAAATGTAAGGTTTCATTGCTGGTATTGCTTGTGTGATCAAACTCCGGGTATCTTTTTTTTAAAATTGTATTTATAGTTTTGGACAATAGGCCGGCCAAATCGAGAATGGAAGCTTCAATGTATTCCTCTACATTACTAAACATTCAATCCTCACAGTGCAAACCTTTAAAATACTGGCACGCTCCTCAGCTAACGTCCACACTCTCTTTTACTGCTTGTGTGAGCATCTAAACCTTTTATTTATTGCATACTACTGAGGGGTAATATCACTTTCACCAAAAAAAAAAAAGAAAGCTTTTGGTCCTAATTAAAACCCTTTGCAATTTTGACACTACATTTACTGGAATGACACTTAGACATTGGTTTAAAATGTTTGCAAGAACTATCTGTTTTCGTTCTCACAAATGCACCAAAGGATCAAACAGGATTCTGCACTTCATTCCCTACTGAAGCACTAACAAGGAGATCAAACCCAAACTCCCGCCGCTGCTACAGCTTCTCTGTGGTTTTGCATGACAGCTGAAACAATGACTTATTTGTCAACTTCACTGAGACCCAAACTAGATATAGACCTCTGTGGGTGTTAACTGTGGACCATTACAAGATTAAAGGCCCACAAGGCGGTAGCTCTATGAGGGTTTACTCGGACACGTTGGTGCATTAGTTAAGTGTTACCACACTCACAGTGACAGCGCTATCACGCTGATGTTGACCATGTTCATCCTCTTAGTTTAGCTTGTTAAGATGCTAATAATTCCTTATTAGTATTAAACAAAACATACAGCTGAGGATGATGGGAATCGGTTTGTTAGTTTCTGATTGTACACTAAAGTATTTGACAAATCAAAATGTTAACCTGAAAATGGCACTACATTCAGGGGATTATTAAAATGATTATAGTTCATTCTCTACAGGCCCTGAATGTCTATACCAACGTTTAGAGCAATCTATTCATTCGTTTTCAAGACATTTGTATAAAAACCCACAAAGTTGATCTCACAGGACACCGTCCACTCCACTGAGATATTTCTAAATAAGTGAAAAAAAAATTGACTTGCTGAATGACTAGAGAATAACACAAAGACTTGATTCTGTAGGACTTTAAATATCTTAAGCAAAATTCACAGTTATCACTCCAAGACATGTCACGCTGGATAGAAGTCGACTTCTTGGAGGAGCAACAGGAAAAGTCAGGATCATTACGGTTAGAAGGAGCTGTGGGCACCATGAATGCTGGTATATAATTGAACAGCAATCCAACCAGAAGTTATTTGATTTTGGACAACGAGCTACTTGTACGGCTGAAAACATGGTGATCTCTTTTGGTCGGCTGCAGCAGTTACCGCATCACTGATGATGACTTGAGACTGATAATGTGCTTTTCGACCTCCGTAGCCACATCAGTGATGCTCCTCCCGACGTCCACCGTAAACCCGTTCTCCTCTTTTAAAGGTGGCTCTAAAATATCAAACTGGGAGCGCAGCATGTCCGCTTTCATGTAATGTCCCCTCCGGGCCGCCAACCTCTGATGAATGACATCGTAGTCACCATGCAAGAAGAGAAAAAAGACATCAGGAGAAGAAGGAGGTGAGATCTCTTGGTCCGGGCTGGAAGAGGAAGCTAGGGCTTTGGAGCCGTAGAGGAGGATCTGTCTGTAGTGACGCTTCAGTGAAGAGCACACCACAAGAGCATCAGAGCCGGAACGTCTTTCTCTGCGATGCGAAGACAAACACATATGCACATAGTGAGTGAGGACAAGAATAACTACTGAACTGCACACTGAAATGCTGTGTGGATAACAATAAAATGTTTAAAAAAAAAAAAAAAACAGTCGAGAAACAAACTTTGAAAGTAAACTTCGGTCACAAACAGCAAAGGAGGTGAAGAGAACAAGAGCTATGTAAGGCTAAGCAGACAGAGACAAATAAATGTGATGGAGTGTGAAAGAGTTAAGGAAAGGAAGTCTTTGATGTTTGCCACAGACGTTTTAAGAAAAAGATGGCACACTTTTCCCTTCTCCCTCACCTCTTCTCCACACTCTCACTCACTTAATCTGTCTTTACTCTCCCTTTCCTCGCTCTCTGGTTTTCATCTCAATTTTCAAAACCATCTGTGATATTTTTGATCTTTTTCGACAATTTCACGCCTGCATATTCTTACCTCGCTGCTCTGCTTTTCAGCTCCGTCTTACTCTCTAAACCCATCATCTTCTCCTTTCTGTCCTCAGAAAATGTTGTGTTATATTGAAGGTGTCTGTGTGTAATAAACATTGTGTGTTAGTTAACCTGATGAACCTTGAGCTTTTAAGCTCTTATGTTGATCACTATAAGGGCTAGCCACACATGCTGTATCTGTTGTCAGAACAGTCCAGGCTTTCTAGATCTTCTTTAATTTAATATGATAACACTTGCAGAATTTGTACATTAGTAGTTTATATTAGGGAGAAAAAAAATGCATTGTAGAAACAGTTGTTTTTTTTCCACATGTATCCCACCATAAAATGCTTGCTGTAAAGATTTCTCTACAACACTTCACTTGAATGGGTGTGCGTAAGACTGACATGACACCGTCATAATGTAAATTGACATTGTTTGAATGTCTTTGTTATGAAAACACAACCCTCACCCTGATTATTTATAAAGGGTCATTAATAAGTTCCTTGTCCTGCGGCTCAAGTTTGGGGTTCGGGTTACATGTTTATGATGAGGTTATGTTCTCTTGGTTGTTGTCATAACAAAGATGTCTCAAACCATGTCAACTCTGAATTAACATTCATGAGGACTGCTTCATCTTCATGGCAGATGTCATGTGACTCTTATGCACACTCCTTTAAGTATAGTGTCATCGATATCTTTTCATTATTGTGTGAACCACGGGGGTAGGACGCTATGACTATGACAACAACATGTGCAGAGATACATTTCCTTGTTTTATTCACTTACACACACACGTCTTTTGACCACAACTTCTGAATGAATCTGCTTTGAGAGGCTAAAACGTTATTTTGTGTTTCCAGACAAATTGTAATGTAACGTCATGATTGTTGAAGACAATGCAGAAGTTGGCTGGGATTTCAAACTGGATTCATCGACAACGATTTGTCGACAGAGAAACAATGAGTATCATCAGAGAGGGTAAGTTCTGCTTTTTATTTTGCGGTGCATTGTGAAGCGATTAGGATTTTGTGACTCATTCAACTGAGAAACAGGAGCGTGAAAATAGGTGAAGAAACTAGTGAAGATATTATTTTGTAGATGTCCGATCTGTCTTCATTAAGCAATTACCTTAGTAGGCACAAATATGTAACTAGCAGCATTACAAAGGTCCAATTCTGGTCCTTATTGTGACTTGTGTTCCACATTTATGCAACGATGACTTCATGAATTGGTGTGGAGACAAACACAGGTCTATATGCAAGTTGTAATTACTACGATTGAAATTTTTACAAATTTGATGGAACTAACATCGTTGGAAAAGTCAAGTCGTGAAGTTTCAATGAATGTGTGTTTCACCTCACTGTGATTAATACTTAATAAGCAATTCAACCAGGATGAAGTGATATGAATTGCATGAATGCATGTTGTGTATTTTGGGCTCCAAGTTGTGGGGACCTGCCTCCCTTCTGGGGACAAAAAGCAAGTCCTCATAATGTAAATTATTACATTTTAGTTTGATGACTTGGTTTCAGGTGGGGTTAAGTCTCCAGGAAATAATCAGTTAATTAGTCAATGTAATGTCCTCTGAAGTGATGGAAACATGACTGTATGTGTGTGTTTATTCTCACCTCTGAATGACTTCATGTAGTTTGAGAAGCCAAGACACTCTGTCCTGAAGAGATAAACAACATTAAAAAAGTGGACATATTTTTGTTATAAATGGCATTAATTAAAATTGTTTATTTCATTCTTAAGAGATATTAGAGGGTTACAGTGATGGTTAGTTAGACTGCACCTTGGAATGCTGTGGCGAAGGCAGACTGCATTAACAAACTGAGGCTTTTTTCATAAAAGAAACACACATATATTCTTCCTATGTAGAAATGTTACTACAGAAAACACTGAAAAAAAAGGTAAAATGAATGTAACGTACAAAACTAACTCTTCGCAGTGACCATAGTGCAGCAGAAACTGTGTTTACGATGGGGCTATCAGGGCTCATATTGCTTACAATTACTCTTTGAGGGACTCAAAGATGGTGCAGTGGTTAGCACTGCCGCAAGGAGGTTCTGGGTCGGATCCCTGTGTGGAGTTTGCATGGTTCTCGCTGTGCCTGCGTGGGTTCTCTTTGGGTGCTCCGGCTTCCTCCCATCGTCCAAACACATGCATGTCAGGTTAATTGGTGGTTCTGAAAATTGCCCTTAGGTTTGAATGAGAGCGTGACTGGTCTTTGTTTCTGTCTGTCTCTGTGTTGGCCCTGTGATAGACTGGCAACCTGTCCAGGGTGAACTATGCCTCTGCCCAAAGCAAAATGGGATAAGCTCTAGCCCCTTCGGGACCCTGTTCAGGATAACGATAATGGATGGACTCAAAGATTTTTTTTTTTAAAGAATGAAAAAGAGAATCAAACAGTGATCAGGAAGACGGACGTCGCAGCAATCTTTGATTACACTGAAATCAGAAATAGAATCTGTCCTATTTTGGTTTCAGCTGAGCTGTTGTCCCATTTTTGAGAGGAATCACTTTCTCTTATATCCAGGCTTTGGAGCACTCCCATGTCCTGTTTGGTTACGGCAGCCTCAACCTGCCAAATCTAATACGAAAGATACAGCCTGACAGTAATCCTGTATTTACATTTCTGCTTCACTTAATTCTCAAAATGCCAACTATTTTGTTAAATATGCCAAAGCGTTGGACAGAGCAGGTCCCGTGGTATTTCTCCCTGCCGTTCAAAGTACACTTTCTGAGTGGGAGGTTATCATCCGCCACCAAACAGCGCTACCAGCAAACTGCTGCCAAATGCTGGCTGCTCTGCCCGTAGGCTTGTAAACTCAACTTTGGCAGGTAGCCAGTCAATTATAGTGAGGTCTCCCTTTATTTTAAAAGTCAACATGGACAGGGAAAAGATAAATATTGAACAAACAGAAAATAAATGACTCATGAATTTTAGGTCTGTGGGCTGTGATGAAAAACTCCCCCTGTCTGCTCTGTGTGCTTGAATTAAGCTTCTGCCAGCTACTTGTTGGGCTTTGTGTTGCTGTAAGTTTGAGAGAATACTTCACTCATGACTGAAGTGAAATGTGAACTCCATCGATGATTCGCACACACACACACACACACACACACACACACACACACACACACACACACACACACACACACACACACACACACACACACACACACAGACTCTTGAGCTGACCTGGTCTGTTAGTGGTTCACCACGAGTCATCTTCTCAGTGTTTTCTTGTGGGTGGAAGTCATCCCCTTCATGCAGAGGCCAGCCAAACTGATGAGTAAACACACATGTATCGGTGAATATCGAGCATACCACCATGCAGAGACATGATGGAGCTGTGTGTGTGTGTGTGTGTGTGTGTTTTTGTATCTTAGTACGATTTTGAGTCGAGTTGGGTATAATTACCTTTTCAGATAGGAGCAATCCTAAAGAGCTTCTGTATTTAAAAAAAAAAAAAGGAGCAAACAGACAGCATTGACACAGAAAAATAATTTCACAAAAGAAAAAGAAAAGCTGTCCAGACGATGTACTGTAATTGACATTGACAACTCAAATTAAACACGAATTGAAGTGATTTGTCAATTGACAACAATTTAATAGGAAAATCATATTTAAAAATTAAAAATTAAAATGACTAACATTACATTTAGTAGTTCCACTCTCAGTTATGAAGATTAGCTGGGTTTTTTTTATGTTATGTAACTATAAATTGAATATTTTGCTGTTATCTGAGGTCATTATCTGGGCTTTAGGAAATTGTGACGGCCCATTTTTGCAGCCCCTCTGTAGTGATTTGGTGTGAAATTACATCTCTTACAGAACTATACTGCGGTTGGTTTACTGTTTTCCTGAATGACTGTATACCAGTATGCAGTAACATATTATATAATAAGACATTCATGGTAGATGAACTGCCACCTCTTGGTTACTAAAGTAAATGAATAACTAATTTATTTTCTCCAAAGCATTTACATGTTTTTTTTCCTTATGGGACTCAATAAACTTAAATAGATTGAGTGCACCCCAGTCAATGTGCCTCTTATGTGAGATACTTTCTGAGGCTGTTTTAAGTAAACATAAACAAACATACATACTTTCCACAACCCGAGACTCCCATTATGATGTAGATCATCCTGTATGTCGATCTCTAGATGCCTAAAGGCACCTCCTGTCCTGAAATGGATTAAAAAAAAAAGAGGAAGAAAACCCTTTCATGAATGTTGTCAAAAACCTGTTTGAATGGTCAACAAATCTTACACAAGTCAGCATTTCCAATACAAAAATAGCCTAAATGTAGAAATAGTACCAGTGTTCGGTAAACAGTGGCGAAGGCACCTGTTAGTTATTCATTCTAGCATTAGATTATTGTCACTTGTGCATGAACATAAAAGTGGGACTGTGACGTTGTATGTACATTACAGATCTTTAGTAGGACTGGTACAAATCATTATTTTCTAATCTGATCATTGTTTTCTGGCCAAATTATTGTTTGGTTTATACAAATTTAGAAAATTGTGAGAAATGCCAAAAGCACCTTCACAAGGCTGGTGAACACGTTTTTTTTTTTTTTTTTTTTTTTTTTTTTATATATAAACTCCTCATAAGTTTTGTGTGCATCTTCATTTGTAGAGAATCTGGGAGATGAATAGATAAATGGAAGTGCATAAAAAAACAAAACAATATTAAATAGAAATGGATAGAAGTAAAAAAATAAATTAAAAAAAAGCAGGAGGCTATGAAAAGAAAGTACCCAACTCAAATTTCAGTGGTTCAGTAAGTGGTTGCACTCCACCACTGGATGTAGCCCAGTCTATTACTCCCGGTGTGGCCATAGAGAGAACACAATTCAATCACGCTAAAGTTTTAATTAATTCGTGCGCACGAGATAATTTTATGAAACAGCACGGCGCACCTGGCTTTCTCCTCTAAGAAGTGCACTGCACCTGCTTCAGGTGTCAGTTGAGCATCTATAAAAATCGATAGCGTCCTCAAAATGAGTATATTGCAAACGATATAATCCACAAACTTTCTATATCGTCGTTGTTGCCTTTTACTAACAATAATGCTTGGCATCCCTTGTGTTAAGTCAAACTGGCTGTGAAGCCAAGCCGCCAATAGCCAGTCCAATTATTGATGACACATTTAGAGTCACCAAAAAGGCTTATACAGACACTATACCATGTATAAATACACTGAGTGCGTAAACGATTGCTATTATCGTAGCACAAGACGTTTTCTGGCTGCGTTGACATTTTTTGACAAAGATGTCGGGGTGTTTTCTCACTATTATCTTCGGGTCGTCGTAAATGACAGTATATGCATGAAACTGAGGAAAGCCAGCCGCTAGTTTATTTACAATCCAGCTGCAAATGCGTTTTTTAAAAAAAAAAAATATATATATATACCGATCATATCCATATCTGTCATTGATTAATCAGGCTGGCTGTGGTGGCTTTAACAACAACTCCGTTAACCAAGTCCAGCTCCGGTATCTACTTTGGACACGTCGTGCGTCCTGGTATTAAAGGAGCAGCGTACCAACCAGCGATTTCTGCAGCTGGTGCTGCAGTGCTCCTGCAGCAATACTACCGCAGCAGTGTTTTTTTGTTTTTTTTTGGTGACTCTAAATATGTCATCGATTAGTCAGACTGGCTGTGATGGCTACGTTGACAGCAATAATAATGATATCGTTGGCTGTATACTAACTTCGAGGATGCTATCGACTTTATAGTTTGTCAGCTGACAGTTGAAGGGTGCAGTGCAGTCCTGACTAAGAGGAGAAAGCCTGTCGTTTTGTCGAGAAACTCACGTCGTGCGCATGAATGATTTAAAATGTGGGGAAGAAATGCTTATTTCGTGCGAACCGTTTAGTCATTCGTGACCACATTTAGCATCTCGTATCCTTGATTTAGTAAATTCGTGCGCACCGATTTCATTTTGTTTTCTCTCTCGTAGTCTATTGATGTAACCTACCGTAATAATGAACTGGTGAATCCGGATGTCACTCAAGCGGTCGTACAATAGTGCGAAAACCCCTGCACGCGTGCAGCCTGCCACAAAGCACATTTTATTAGTTATTATATGTAAACATCTTGGAAATTTAAGAAAAATAATGGCTGTAGTTTTACGTAAACAACACTGTCATCTCACAGGGGGGAAAAAAATGAACCACGATTTGCCTGCTAAATCAGTTGCCTCTCATGTATACGAGAGAAACAAATTCCCATGATTTCCGCGACTTGGACCATGGCCGCGGATTGTTTTGCTAAACGTACGTCATGACGCACCACGGACGTCAGTTACGTTGCCAATTAAAGGGGAAGCGTTCGGTTCTGTAACAGGTTCAGATTGCGTAAATTGTCTTTGACGTCATTATCGAGGGAAACAAAAATAATCTCAGTTGTTATTTTTTTTTCACGTTACTTTATGAAATTATTTATAGTAATTTGTCAAAATAGAAAAAAAGAAATTTAAATTCACAATTTCATTTTCCTCAGCATCTGTTCCATGTATTTGGGAAGATTATAACCAAATTATTTCATAATATATATATCATAAACCAGAGAGCTCACATATTATTTATTACATTTAAATCTTAAAAGAAAAGAAAAAAGCACATGGGCTCTTTCACAGGGCGGGGGTGGGGTGGGGGTGGGGGGGTTACATTCCCTAGCCCCGCGACATATACCACGACGTTTAAATGCAGCAGTGTGAATGTTTGTGCTGAAATTTGAAAAAGAGAAGTGGGGTAGAGAGAGAGAGAGAGAGAGAGAGAGAGAGAGAGAGAGAGACTTCCTCCGTCCTGTAGATCCATCAGTGGGAAGGCAGGAGACGGATTCAAGCTCTCCTCCCTGCCGCTCTGTTGCATCCATCCATTCTCTTATTCATCCATCCACCTTTCCATCCATCCATTCATCTCCAAGGGCGTCTCAAGGGGTGACAAGAACCGGCACATATGTGGTGCGTATGCGTGAGTCCTCCAGTGTGTGTACGTGTCTGCGCGCGTCTGGTCTGTCTGGCACTGCTGACATGAGGAGCTGAAACAGAACCGACACAAGGATGAAAATGCTCCGGTTTCGCAGTCCCAGCATCCGCTCCTTGGACCAGGAGATCCTCTGCACGATCCGGTTACTGGACGACTCCGAAATCTCCTGCAGCATTCAGGTAGAGCAAAGATCCATTATCCACCTCACGCGTTGTGCTCTGTGATTATTTCAAATATCACGTGGACACAGTGGATGGATTTATTTCATTTTTACGGCACTGAAGGTGAATTAAAAATATTTTTTAATTTAAGGCTGTAACAATTCCATGATGTTTACTATTAGTCTGATCATATTGTCATTTCTGTAGGCTACAAGAAAGACCCCTTGATGGTATATTGTTCTATAGTTTCCATGCTGCTGTGATTTACTGGAGAGGTTGCTGCTTTGCTCCATGCTGCCTGTGAGATATGTAGAGAAGAGAGAAAAAAAAAAAAAAAAAAGCAATAGTGATCCCGAGCTATGTTTGTGTGATGACGGCACATTTACGTGAAGTTGTGACTCACATGGAGAGAAGTTGGGATGAACTTTGATTCATCCCACCACCATGGGCGTGGTGGTGATGGATCAATGACAAGGACAGAAACTGTGTTTGGGTATTGTTTGCAGTCAGTCATTAATCTGAGAGTGGGAGAGAGAGGGATGTGCTTACTTGTGTGCCTTTGCTTCTCATCTGCTCAGAGAGGTGTATGTGATGTTTCCACCCAGACAGCAGAGAAAGTCACTCAGGTAATAAGTGACTGCAATGTCGAGCTAAAACAAAATGTATTCTGGACAAATTGGAAATACAAAGTTTTATTGAAAAGCGAGGATTTACTTCAAACTATGTTTGTTGTGTGGAAAAAAATTCAGGAATCAGAGCTTTTAACTGAAATTAAAATATAACAGCATTTAGAGCATGAGGGACAGAAGAGATCCACCACTAATTTACAATCTTGTCTTTATCTCAAAATGACTGATGTAGCTTTAGTCCTGTACTTTCATTGATTATTGAGTAATTACACCCCTCCAAAACACGTCTGTTGCAGCTGGCAAAATTAACTCTAGATCAGCATTTCTGACCAGACATGAAGCCTGGGATTTGTAATGAATTTAAGCACATGACAGAGACACAAACCACCACGTTAACTCCAGCCAGTCACCTGGAAAATTACGGGGGATTAAAATCTGATCATTGGATCCAGTCAATTTATGCTTTAAATATTCTCACTTGAGATCAAACTCTGAAATGTGTCTGGCCTGCCTGAACAAAGGAAAATATAAATTTCCTCTGTTTTCATAAGCAAATTAGATCCTCTGTGGCTCCTCGGGCCCGCCAGCCCTGAGCTGCAGCTGCTGCCAGAGAGGTAAAAGTAAATTCCTGTTAATCTGCCAAATTATGACTCATAATCAAAAAGCATATGTTTAAAAAACAGAGCAGTGTATAAACGTTTGTGCAATGCTTAACAGAATATAAATGCCAGGTCACAATCCAACTGAACACCATTATATTCTGTTAAATGCTGTTATGTTACATCTTCAGCATTGCAACAATTCCTCCAAAGCATCTCCAGCTTGTGAACAACCCAGAGAGTTGAGAGCAGTGTTGAGAGTGCAGTGAGTGAACGCAGCTCCGAGCAGCGCCGGTCTCATCTGTAACCGCCTTCAGAAGAACTTGTCCGCTGCCTCTGCCCTGTTGTTTAACCCCGAAAAGACTGAAAACACTCGCTGCATGTCAAACTAACTGTCTCGCTGGTGTCCTTCATGTACCCAATTAATGATTTACAAAACACCATTAAGTGAACTGAGAGAGAAGGAGGCAGCAGAGAGAGAGGAAGAGGCTGTGTCTGGTTCTTTGTGTTTAGTGCTCACATGCATGTACACTTATGCGCTCGTGTCTTTGAGAGCACAAAAGTGTGTTAAACTGTGTGTACACGTCAGAAAGCATTACAGTGTGTCTTTTCACCAGCAGATGCTTGAATGAAAGAGTCCCATGTCTGTGAGTGTGTGCGTGCTTTCAGCTGTGTGTCTGTGTATCTATGGATGATAAGGAAATGGACATTTATATTTCCAGCTGACTGCATTTTCCAGAGCGTTCTTTAATAGCTTTGTGTTCTGGTGCCAAGCTTTTCCTTCCTACATATTTCATGACATCCTGTGCTCCTCATACTACACTTCTACGGCTCAACAGCAGCACTTCTCCTCTTTCCACTGTACAGAGACTTCCATGTCTTACTTTATCTGCTCATTTCTTTTCCCCTCTCTGCATTGCCGCTGTCTGCTGTCTGATTTTTTTCTGTTCTACTTTTCCCCAATGTGCAGAATATGTAGGTCAGGATAAAATACCAGAGACATCACTCGATGGAAGGCATGAAATCATACGAATCGTGTGTTTAAATTGTTCTCAAATTGTGCTTGTGAAGATAAGTAATAACTAAACAGTTTGCTTAATGTGAGTCTGCGATGTCCTTGTGTGTGTTTTTTTTTTTAACTTTCCTCTAAGGCATCAGTTCTTGACTTTGCATAGAACACGGGTGAATTAGCCGGGTCCCCTTGGGGCACAGTGTTTGGCACTGCATGGATAATCCTGAAGACTTTCAAATATTTTGAAACACCACAGTAAGTGTGAATATTTTGAAGGAAAAATAACAACAACACAAGTATATTTGTACAGCTCTCTTTTAACAACAAGGCAATTTAACCTGCTTTGCATAAGAGACAAAACACATAAAGACAATATATATATATATATATGTATATATATATATATATATTATATATATCAAATATATATGTATAAGAAATACAAGATCATTTTAAAAGACACATAAATTGGATATTTAGAGTAAAATACAACAGAAGTGAGCATTACAAATGTAGTTTCACTGCAGTGCAAGTCATGAATGAAGGATCCCAAATTTGATTTAATGAAAATGCAAACAGAAATTTGTTGTCAGAGCAGACCTTAAATTTCTTTCAGGGGATTACATTTTGACAGTGAAGATCTTGGATTAGATATAAATAGAATTTACACAGAAAGTCAAAATTAGTTGAGTGTTTTAAATGGATGTGGAAAGACAAAGATGTCTTACTTTTAAAATCCACACAAAGCGAGGTGCAGACCAGTGTGAACTCAATGCAAGTCCATCGAAGTTAAAACAGGCTACAAAACTCTTCTCCAGTTCACCAGAGATTTCAACTGTGTTGACATAACCAGACTTAACAGTATCTGAGGCTGCGTCCTTAAGTAAAACTCATTGATCCCTCATACTGCACATACCAATACAAAGCATTATCCTTTTCTTAAAAATCTACAAATTATGATTACTTTTAGTTGAAATGCAAATCACAAGAGAAGGATGGAACTCATAATATCACAGTCATCCTTTTAGAATATTCGACATCAAAACAAATGAGTTAAAAGGTCACATACCCCGTTTCACACATTGTGTTCTGTCTGCCTTATTTTTTCATCCTAATCTTTTAAAAGGCTTTATTAAACGATAAAAGAAGTTTAAAAGAGTTGAAATTATAATCAGGATATCATCTACATAGTAATATACATACAGTGCATCCGGAAAGTATTCACAGCGCTTCACTTTTTCCACATTTTGTTATGTTACAGCCTTACTCCAAAATAGATTAAATTCAATTTTTTTTCCCCTCAAAATTCTACACACAATACCTCATAATGATAACGTGAAAAAAAGTTTTTTTTTTGAAATTTTTGCAAATCTATTAAAAACAAAAAACTAAAAAAATCACATGTACATAAGTATTCACAGCCTTTGCCATGACACTCAAAATTGAGCTCAGGTGCATCCTGCTTCCACTGATCATCCTTGAGATGTTTCTACAACTTGATTAGAGTCCACCTGTGCTAAATTCAATTGATTGGACATGATTTGGAAAGGCACACACCATCTATATAAGGTCCCACAGTTGACAGTGCATGTCAGAGCACAAACCAAGCCATGAAGTCCAAGGAATTGTCTGTAGATCTCCGAGACAGGATTGTATTGAGGCACAGATCTGGGGAAGGGTACAGAAATATGTCTGCAGCATTGAAGGTCCCAATGAGCACAGTGGCCTCCATCATCCATAAATGGAAGAAGTTTGGAACCACCAGGACTCTTCCTAGAGTTGGCCGCCAGGCTAAACTGAATGATCGGGGGAGAAGGGCCTTAGTCAGGGAGGTGACCAAGAACCCGATGGTCACTCTGACAGAGCTCCAACGTTGCTCTGTGAAGAGAGGAGAACCTTCCAGAAGGACAACCATCTCTGCAGCACTCCACCAAGCAGGCCTGTATGGTAGAGTGGCCAGATGGAAGTCACTCCTCAGTAAAAGTCTCATGACAGCCCACCTGGAGTTTACCAAAAGGCACCTGAAGGACTGTCAGACCATGAGAAACTAAATTCTCTGGTCTGATGAAACAAAGATTGAACTCTTTGGCCTGAATGCCAAGCGTCATGTCAGGAGGAAACCAGGCACCGCTCATCACCTGGCCAATACCATCCCTACAGTGAAGCATGGTGGTGGCAGCATCATGCTGTGGGGATGTTTTTCAGTGGCAGGAACTGGGAGACTAGTCAGGATGGAGGGAAAGATGAATGCAGCAATGTACAAAGACATCCTTGATGAAAACCTGCTCCAGAGCACTCTGGACCTCAGACTGGGGCGAAGGTTCATCTTCCAACAAGACAACGACCCGAAGCACACAGCCAAAATAACAAAAGAGTGTCTTCGGGACAACTCTGTGAATGTCTTTGAGTGGCCCAGCCAGAGCCCAGACTTGAACCCGATTGAACATCTCTGGAGAGATCTGAAAATGGCTGTGCACCGACGCTCCCCATCCAACCTGATGGAGCTTGAGAGGTCCTGCAAAGAAGAATGGGAGAAACTGCCCAAGAATAGGTGCCAAGCTTGTAGCATCATACTCAAAAAGACTTGAGGTTGTAATTGCTGCCAAAGGTGCTTCAACAAAGTATTGATCAAAGGCTGTGAATACTTATGTACGTGTTATATTTTCATTCTTTATTTTTAATGGATTTGCAAAAATTTTAAACAAACTTTTTTCACTTTGTCATTATGGGGTATTGTGTGTAGAATTTTGAAGGAAAAAAATTAATTTAATCCATTTTGGAATAAGGCTGTAACATAAAATGTGGAAAAAGTGAAGCGCTGTGAATACTTTCCGGATGCACTCTAAACCTTACTTAGCAGTGTCAAGAGGAGGAAGGCTCTTCTGGTCTGGTTACAACCAGTGTGATATGTGTGAGTCTGTGTATAAGGGAGAGCTTTCTCTCTCTCTCTCGCTACATTTACATGGAGAACATTGTTTTTAAAAATATTTCAGGTATGATGGCAGCCAACAGCTGAGCATCATTATTTTTACGTGTAAGTTTTTTTTTTTTTATACTGTGACACTAAGAATAGCTTTGCCGCAGAGTATAAGGCAGTTAGACAGGTTTTGTGTATGTGGCTGTGTGTGCGCAGGTGTGTGTGTGTTTTCTTATGTGTGTCCACAGCCCGGGGTGGTGAACGTGTCCGGCCTGCTGCTGTCATGTTCAGTGGTAATGTTAAGTCAGACCTGCTGGAGGAGAGACATGTCAGGATCAATACATGGTGACCTCCTCTGCTTTCAGCTCCTCCACCCATCATCGTTCACTCTTCCTCTTCTCATCCTCCTCCCTGTCCTTCTCCTCTCTCCTTCCTCCATCTCCTGCTCTCCTTCACCCCACTTATTCTCTGCTCCATCTGCAGCCTCACATTTACTGCTTTGACCACCTTTTCACACTTTCTATTTTTACATATCTCATCAATATCTTCGTCCCCATCCCCTCACCCCAACCCCATCTGTCCCTCTTCTCTGTGACACATCATGTATAATTAAGGGAGATCACTGTTCTTCATGATGCCAACATCAGTCAGATGTCTGCGATGCGCTGCACTAAGAGTGCGTGTGTATATGTGTGCACGTGTGTGTGTGTGTGTGTGTGTGTGTGTGTGTGTGTGTGTGTGTGTGTGTGTGTGTGTGTGTGTGTGTGTGTTCCCAGGGTGCATGAAAGATTTAAAAGTAGCCATTGAGCCAAAGTTCTGCAATTATGGACATTAAGTCACCATACTTAGCAAGAAATTACTGCTTGGCACGGAAATAACTCGCAATACCTTGAATATGCAGAAGCTTGTAATATATCCTGCTTGAATGCTGTGTTTCTATTCTTGGGTAGGTCATCTTCTCAATACATCACTAATACAGGCTATTTAAATCTGCATATCGATGCTGGAATTGCTTTTCACTGCATTTGCCTTTTACTTGGTCAAGAACAGGTGAGTATGGTGGTCTCTCACTTGCCAGCTTTTTTGGGTGACTGTGTATGTGTGTGCCAAACTAAAGCAGTTCTCTTCTTTCGGGTAGTTGGCATTCTTTGGAGCAAGTTATAAATAGCATCCTTTTTCTATTCTTATCCCACTTGCCGGTGCCTCTTTGATGCTCCCCTGAAGATGACTAAAGAGAAATAATCCCTTTTCTGACTTGTGCTCGCAACTGAAAGGAAGCAGTGAGAGAAGAGACAGCGGGATAGAAGGGAAGGAGAGAGGGACACATCAAAATTAATGGGTGACGTGGACAGAAAGTGAGATGGTTGATAAGACAGTGTAGGCACATGAAGCTATGAGGATGACCGCCAAAAAAATCAACAGGGTGTAAGAAGGAATAGGAGAGGAAATGAGGTGGTGTGGCTGTAAAGAGAAAAAAAGATTAAGCAGATTAAAACATAAAAGAGATTTGAAATGAGACTGGCAGAGAAAGCAGATTTTGGAAAAGGAAGACAGCAGGGTGGAAAAGAGAGGGAAGAGTAAACCAAACCAGGAAAACAGGCAAGCTGTTGATAGAAATTGAAGAGTGAATGATGGAGACCTTTTAAAAAGGAGGTAGAGATAAAAAAAAAAAAAAACAAGAACAGCAGACAGAAGAGTAGGAAGGTGAAAAACTAAGGTAAGTCAGAGATAACACACAGAGCTGATTGATATTCTTTGCTCAGGGACACTTCAGCATCACAATGACAGACATTTAAGGCAGTCATCACGAGTGATAACCACATATATTTTAAATGAAACATTTCATGCACCAAGCACATATTTGACAACCAGGCCACATTTACCAGCTTGTTGTTAAAGTGATGCATGTGTGAATTTATTTAGAAAATTATTTACCCGTGAGTTAAGCTGTTTGAATTGTGACTTTATCATATTTTATATACTTTTGAACTTGGCTATTTATGTAAAAGTCCTGTGGAGGGAAAGAAAGTTACATTCATTTTGCTCTTCTTGTTACACCTCCCTAACACAATGAAGGCACATGGCATCTGAGTTTTGTTTTTTTGTGATTGTGAAATTTAATTTCAGGGAAAGTATAAAGGACAACAAAAGAGATATTTTACCACATTTGAAATGTTTTTTTTAACCATTGTAAACACTTATTTCACACTAAATACAGTATACGAGACATCCTAAATAAAAACAAAGCATGGGATAAAGAATAAGAACAGAGTGGGAAACCTTAAGCCGTGATGATTCCTGGTTTTCTGAATATCGGGTAGTTGTGGTTCAATGTACACTCAGTATGAATTATTGTACTCAGGAAACCTGGTTACATAAATCAAAAACAAAAAATAAAACAACATGTCAAACAGTAAAAATGTAGACCATCATCATGCTTATATTTTCATGGGAATAATGAGTCCAGATGTTTCACATTTTGCTGGCTGGCACATTTATCTAGATTTGCAGAGGCTGACTGAAGCAAACAACAGGCGTCTGCAAAACTATTCAACCACATCTGCATTTATACAGTTATTTATGCACTTAGGATATAAAGAGATAGAAAGATGACTTCAGGTATGTAACATCATCTGTGAAACTGAGTGTAACATAGAGTACAAAATGTTCATTGTGTGATTCATTTGTGTGAATGTGCATGCGTTGTGTATTTACCCCTTTCGCTGTAGGAAGCACACACACTGGTTTACTGCACCATAGAAGGATGATGAAAAATATGCACTAATTTGTGCTAAAATTCAAATAAGCAAACAGACAGTGACATTAACCTGCATATTTTAACCTGCCATCTCACATAGTTCCTCTTCTCTCTTTTCTCATGGATTGCTTGGTTGTCCAGCACTAAATTTTGAACCTGCTGCGGTCCAAAGATAAGACAGCTGCTTCAATCCATCCACCATGTACACACACTCACAGCAGCAGTGAAGCGGCTGCAGTGGTGCCAGAATCGTTACACTTTTCTCTCCTGCCATCCTGTGAGTCGGGCTAGACTCAGAGCGAGAGTGATGACTATCCATTACAACAGAAACCCCTCCTGCTCCATATATTGATAATTTATAGCTCTACCTCAAGGTGTATTAGGCTGTGTGCCTAGCCATGAACTCAGTGTGTTTGTGTGCAGGTGCACATGACATGTTTTATATCACATGTGTTAATTTTTGCATGCCTTTGTGCTCATGTAGCATGTGCATGTGAGCATCGCTGGAGCATTGCAGGTAATGACAAGGTAATTGGTTTCTCTCCTTCCACACTGGGACTAGGTCACAGTCACTGTGTTATGAGTGCCCCTCACAGAGATGGGGAGGATTATCAGCTAAATAATCTAAACATTATATTACAGGAGATTAGTGTTTCTTAACTTTAACCTAACACCATCTGGTTGAACCTTTACAAATTTAGCACGAGCTCTTTAAAAAAAAAAAAAAAAAAAAAAAAAAATTACAAAGTGCTTCACAGTCTAAACCAACGTGTGAAAATATATTTGCACTAGGCACCTTTGTTATAGAGATTTGGGGAAACAAGGAGGCCAAAAAAAATATGCCATATACCGGGACAACAAACACAAGCTCCCTTTAACTTTTAAAAAAATTAAAGTTTTTCCATAAATAATTTTCAAAATTTATTTTGGAGTCCGACTGTAAGTAAAGACAGAAATGAGCTGCCCGAAACACACATTTTGATAACAGCATTAGCCATCTCCGTCCGGGACAACATAACCTCATCACCCTTGATGTTGATCCACACATTGAAATGATCTCTTATTTTTTAAACTATTTGGTCCTAAATGAAAAAACTCGACAACTGGACTATAAATCCATAAAATAACTGCTGATCACAGAGCAAAACTCACCAGTCAGTAGGCAACACGGGCGTTATCCTGAAGTTATAAATCTGCCTACTTCTGCAAAGTAGTTTACTGAGTTAGAGAGACATTTGGAAGCCACTACAGAAAAGTCAGAGGATCAACAAAGTTAGTTGGATTCATGTGAATTCTCTGTGAATATCTGTGTAAAATTTCATGACAGCTCATGCAGTAATTGTTATATTGCTAATATTTTAGTCATGAGTGAAGTGGTGCACTGGCAGACCAACACTACAGTCCTTAGAGCCATTGGATCTGGGGATATTAAGAGGTAACTATTCCAAAGTTGATTAAAAAAAAAAAAAATAGGTGGAGGAATATTCACTTTCTTTTTTTGCAGTACTACAATAATGATAAGACAAACACATATTTCCATAGGCCAAGTCTGTAGCTCCAGGTAAGAATCCATTACTGTTGTGGGTCGGTGGTTGAAGAGGTTAAACTCAGCACACTCTGTAAAGCAGCCTGTGAGATCAATACTACACTGGAGCGGTGTGGGTTTCATTCTGATATATGACATCCTGCTTGTCTCTTCCCGCTGCATATCTCAATGTCCCCCTTCAGTAAAAATACAAAGACAGCACTGGTTTACAAATCAGATAAACAGTGTCGTGATGGGGGGCTATTACGAAGAAAGATAATGGAGGTGAGGTCAATCCAAGGGTTTCTGTGCTTGTGCCTGTGTAAATCGGATGTGTTCCATAAATCAGCTCCCAGACTTGTGTTTAATCCTCAGATGCTCTCTTCTAATCTTAGACTCAGCCTTGCTCGAGAGGATGTCTGTATTTGCATCCTGCATCTGTAGCTTACTTTTAGAATTTAAAATATTAATATTACAGTTTTCCCAATTTATTGTTATTCTACAAATAGAAAATGGTCAAAAATAGCCTTTAAAAGCAAAAACTGAATCAACCAATACAAACTATTGCTGTGCAGCCAAAACTTTAATTCAAGTAGAGATTTCAAAGTTTCAAAATATACGTCGGGCTACAGTTTGTGGAAGTGTGTTGTTAATCATGAACAAAAAATATTTAGTGGTTTTCTTTTTGCAGCCATAAAAATAAGTCTTGGGGCTTGAAAATCTCTCCGAGATAATGTTATGGGGCTTCATTGAAAAGCTAGAACAAACCAATACAGACTGGAAATGGTTCAGAGACAGAGGGCAAATAAAACAGGAAAGAGCGCAATCAATTTTATTTCTGCATCTTGATAAATAGTAAATGAAAAAGTTTTAGCTCAGTTCTTGTATCCTAATTTGATCCTCTGCATTGTATTCCCCACACCCCACATCCAGCATATTGATTTGTGTCTGTTGTGTCCTCGTCAAGGCTCTGGATCGATCCATGCATTGGCTCCAGGCCTCAAATTTTGGGTGGTAAACACTAACTGGCGTTAGATGTATTGGCACTGTTAATATTAGGAGAACAATGCTTCCACACGTGCACAAAAGCCACACTCATCATACTTGGCAAATAAATTAGCAGAAATTGCTCCACTAATGTCTTAAATCTCTATTTCCCTGAAGAGCAGCAATAGTGACAGAAAAGCCACAGAATAGTGTAGTTTCTGTCTTGGTCAGCTACTAGCTTTTAAATTGGCTTGTGTGGAGGTAAAGACAGTGTATCATTTTCTTTAAATTCCCACTCCTCTCTCTCCATTTGTCTCCTGTGGTTCAGTCAGTGTATGCAGATAGGAGTGAGCGCTGCTTTCTTCACGGGTGGATCACAGGAATTTAACGCATCTTCCCTCACAGCGTTTCAGCTCAGCCAATTAGGTATGCCGTGTCATGAAATGAATTGTGCCGCTGTCGATAAGAACCAGTCATAATTGAGCTGGCATGCATATTAATTAAACAACAAGCGGTGTTTAACTGGGCCAGGGCACCCAGGGTCCTAGTGCAATCCACATATAGTGGTCACAAAGTCACAATCAGAGAAAAGTCATTCACCTGCATTATACTGCCACTAATGTGTATTATATATTTGTATAAAAACAGAAAACTTCCTTCTCACCTCCTCATGAAAGGGGGGTCTTCCTCAAGCTTTGAACCTCTACCAGAGGCCAGGGAGTTTGATGGACTTGCACAGTATCTTTGCAGTTCTCAGGACTGCAGTCTTCCCGACAGAGATCTCAGACTTAATCCTGGGGTCACAGCGCAAAATTACCACTGTGTGTGTTCACCCTCCACATCTGTTCTAGTTGTTCCTTCAGTCGCTGGTACTTCTCAATGTTTTTATGCTGCTTCAGACTGATGTTACTGTTAGCATGGATTTCCACATCTATCACAACTGCCCTCCCCTGCTTCTTGTCAACCACCGCATTGTCTGGCAGCCACCAGCTGCTTTCCAGTCTCTTACTTAAAATCCAACTATAAAGACTTTAGCTCAGCTGTTCTTAATCACTTCTGGGAATATGTGCCACTGGGACTTTGGGACCTCTAACCCATACTGAGCACAGAAGTTATTGTACCCGATGCCTCAGTGTACTTTATCCCAGCCTGCATCTTACGTACACCCTGCTGCTGGACTCTCAGGGGCATCTTCTGTTGTAGACCCCTGCCTCTATGGATCTGGTGCATTGGTCCTGTTCTTGTGCTGCCATGATCCGAGCCTCTGTAGTGTCCTTCAGGCCGGTCCTTTTTGTTAATGCTGGCCACGTCCTCTATCTGCTGACAATACTTCCCATAGAGGGACTTCGTCCTCCACAATATTATCTCTTCCTCTTCATGACCCTCTGTCTTCTGCTACTTGAAGCACTCTCGTAGCAGCTCATTTTGGGTGGACATTGTCCTGATGTTTTCATGGATGCTCCTCCTGGATAGTGGCTCTGAATCCTTGCCCTCCCTCTTGTGGTTTCTGGTAGAGTTTCATGATTCTGGACTTTGAGTGGTACCCTCGGCACAGTGGGAGGAGGTTTTGAGTCTTGACATTTGTGGCATTTCTCTCCTCCAGCAGCCAGCTCATTATTCCAGCTGGATATCTGATGACTGGTAGGGCGTATATTGGTGGCTTGGATCTTATTCCTACCATGAGCTTGCTTCTCAGCACCTCTCTTTCTCTCTGGCAGTATTTGTCTGTGGCTGATCTCCTTACATCCTTATCATGGCTGCCATTGGTCTGTGGGAAAACCAGATACTTGTAGCTGTCCTGTTTGTCTGCTAACCTGCCTTCTGGTAACTTGACTCTGGTATCCTTGTGTGGGGCATTAAATCGAAGGCTTTCTTGTAGTCAATGCAGGCAGTGCTCAGATTGGCCTGCCTGACTGCTGTCAACCAGTCGGCAATGCTTTGACCCTCTGAAGTTGTTTCCAATGTGCCTCTGAGCCTTGCTCATGTGCTGACTCATGTCTCTATTCAGCTTAGCTGCTGGGAAGCCTGAGAAGAGCTTCTATGGAGGCAGGTTTTTGAAGGTGTTGTACCCTTACGGGGATCCTTAGTGATCAGGATTTTCCCCCTTTGTGTTTGCCAGTCTGGGTGGGTGCCTGTTGTTGGCAGCTCACTCATTTGTGCTGCTGAGCGATCATGTCAGGTGAAGTGCTGTCCAACTCTTCATGCATGAGATTCATTGGATGTCTGCCTTTCTGCCTTCTTCTGCGAGCTTGCTGTGGTTTGTTCTTCGGTCCACAAGCCACTCGATTGACCTTCCAGTATTACTCAGTCTCAGCTGTGGGTGGGTCTGTCCTTGTGCTTTCGTTTCCTTGCAGCTCGTAGTACACCATGAGTGGGTTTTAAATCACAGGTCACTGACTGAGTGATGAAAAACGTTCCAGCAATTTTAGCATTCAAATTTGAGTCAAAGTGAAAATCTAGATCGACAAGAGTCTTCTAAGATCCTGGAAAAACCTTCAAATGTAGAAATAGTTAGGATGCACAAAATGGGGTTAGGTGTGTTGAGGAATTTTTAGTCTGAACAACTGTGGATGTCCAAACTTACTTGATTTTGCTGAGTTTAACTGCCATTTTTGTGAATTCACAGAGATATAGGAATAAATAATTGATTGAATGTGTACTTTTATAGTCAGCATGTTAATGGTTTTCTATTTTTTTTTTGCCTCGTTTTTGTTTGCTTGGCCAGCAAGTAAAAATGGTAGAGGATGGATAGACACACTCAAACACACGTCAAAGTGCACTTTGCTTCTGCTAAACTGAATACACTCCACACTGAGGATCTATTTAAAGTGTGTTCAAGCGATGGCTGAGAGAGCAGCACTTTGCCATCATTAGGTGAGATCATGTAGAGACAGGATGACTGGGTTAATTTTTAATGCCCAGCCTTTGGATACATAAAATATGTATTCAGCCCTTGTTGGACATGACATAGACTCTTTATATCTCTCTTCCTCACTCTGTCTCTTCCTCTCTGTCGCTCTAGTCAATCTTACAAACTCTCGTTTATTCACTCTTTTATTTTATTTTTTTTTAGCTCTGTCTTTGTTTGTCTTTGCCTATACACTCTCTTTCAGCCTCTCAGCATGTTTGGCCCTGTTTCACTCTCTGTCTGGTCTGTTTCTCTTTATTCTTGCTTGGCGTCAGTCCACCTCTCTTCTCCCCACGAGCGTCTGCCCTGAGAACCAGACAGCGGAGAGGTGTCGTTTGATGATCTGGCTAGAAACAGCTCTCAGCGTAGCTGTTTTCAGTCTGTTTCCTCTATTTTGCTCTTCTCTCTGTGTGTCTCTGGCTTGTTTGCTCTTCAGATTTAACAGCTTAGTAACACTGTTGTCAGGGATCAGCTGAAAATCCTAAAGAGATATAGACAGATACACACAAACACACAAATGCTGATGGAGACGTCCAGAATACACAGACCTATGCACCTATACCTAACTTATGCACACACACACACACACACACACACACACACACACACACACACACACACACACACACTCACACACACACACACACACACACACACACACACACACACACACACACACACACACACACACACACACACACACACTCCCAGTTGGATCCACAGGGACACAGTCTCGATTTACTTACTGGTGTCACTGTGATATAACAGTAAACCTGAATTAGCCGGTGGGAACATGTTGTCTCTGATATCACTGACAGCTGATTGTTGTTGCAGTAACATAACAAATGTCACAGGGGACGTCCACCTCACTGAGCTGTTCATATTTTTTGGTACAATGCCGGGCAGGTTTTACAGAATAGTGTAATTAATCAATGAAAACATACGTTTAAATTACTTTACTCATTACTCAACATGAGTGCTATGATCATTTTGGAGGTTTGGAGGTAATTAATAACTAGAATATTTTAACTATTATCAATATTTTCAAAATAGCGACATCAAATTGCTGTGATAACAATGTGAAAGGGATCGTGCATGCTGATGACTGCTGACTCTGCAGCCCCCCTCAACTTTACAAGCTTTATAGTGAGTTTCAGCTCATTGTTCTGCTGTCTGACCACAACTTAACTGTTTTGATTCACTCTCACTCTCACCTGCAAAGGCAGGCTGATGTTTTTCAATGCAAAAGCTCAAAAAAACATTTTACCTGCTTAACAATAAACCACTGACTAACAGAAAGATTGAACAGAAATTGTAGTACTTCAATCAAGAGTTGATAAAGACCAAAAATAGTAAATAGAGTCAATAGAAAATTCATCAGAAGGTCAGAAACTGAAATTGAATCAATCATAATGTTGCTCTGCTGGTTGTGTGACAAATTCACCAAATTATCTTAAAGTGGCAATCTTGAAGACCTCTGTTTTGTTCTCTTTGGTGGCACTTCCCAGTGATCCAAACCGTGTCGCCTGTGTGACATCAGTCATTTGACAGGAAGTCTGTTGTGTTAGCTCAGCCTGTCTTCTCTGGCACAACAACCACTGCTGGGTGATGGAAGAACTCAGTAATTGTGCGCTGCTTCTGATTTTTCCTGGTAATGTCACTATAGACACCCATCTCATTCAGTTTGTAATACTGTGAATGCCTCATTCGTTAAAAGATAGTGACTAAACAGATTATAATTTCAAGAAGGATGTCATGTCACAAAGTTGGTGTGTTCACAGCTTGTTTTTGCTGCCTCCAGACTGACAAAGCGATCAGTTATAGCAGGTTCAACATTAGCACACAGCAGATCTAAACAACCTCGATCTTGAAGCAAAACCAGGTGATCCTGAAAGTGGGTTAAAAAGTGTCTAAGCTGAACAAGCTAACTACTGACAAAATATAAGCAAGGCAACACTGGAGACAACTACGTGTTGCGTTTCTAACCGCCTCCCCACACATCCAGCTGCTGTTCTATACGAGCTTCAGCTGCAGTCTGTCTACTGATCACAGACCAAACTGACATCAATCGTCCACTTCCTCTTACAGTATGAAAGTGAACCAGTCAGCCTTCGAAAGTGTCAAGATTACAGGGCTTTACTGGGGTTATCTGTAACATAATTAAATAATTTCTGATTTTAACTGTAAATTGCAATTTTTACAAGTTTCTGAAAAAGTAATCACATTACTGTATGGTGATCTGCAGTATTACTTCCCAGCATCGAAAGCATTTTGCTGATATTGTACATATACAGCTGCATTATGCAGTAAAAATGGCTGAACGACTGGAAATGGTGGTCAGTTAAATATTTAAGTGATAAAGTGCACTTTGCTGTGGTTTGAAAGAATCACCTGTTTATGAACTCCTTCTGTGTCTTGTGCACTTGTTTTTATTTTTTATTTTTTTCTTCATTGTTGGCATTGACCTGAAATTGCTGGCTGCTTTGCAATAATGTGTTCTTCATGCATTTACTAAACCTGTGTTTTATGTTTGCTCTGTTTTGTTTGGTGTGTGATATAAAGCAGCCATGGTTACCTGGACAGTTAAGGAGATAGTGACACTCTTTCTACTCAATGAGCTGTTTCTGTTGTTATTACTTGTTGTTGTTGTTGTTGTTGTGACATTTACAGCAAATATCTTGCTTTTTTGTGGCTGTTCAGTCAACACCATCAGTATATGACAATTACTTTACACAGCAGATTGTTTACTAAGAAAATGCAGCATGACTCACCAAGAAAGGTATTTAAAATGTTTCCTTGGAGAGAAATTGCAGTGTTTACCCAGTATAATCTCTGAACAGGAATTCATGTCCATGGAAAATAAAGTCAGATGACAGAAGACATGAGATGAGTGAACATAAGCCACCATCTGCAAATGTACAAATCTCAGAATCTGCCTTACTGCAGTCATGATGAGCTGTTTTAATTAACTGAAAGGATTTAGATTCTGTGTCTCTACTTTTAGGTTTGTAGTATTCGTACAAATAACTGCACATCTGTTTTGCGCAGAGAGGAAGTCATGTTTTCCTCCTTTCTTCCAGACACATGTAATATCCAACACAAAGGACAAACAGTTGGTTTTAAGAGTTGCAGAAAAAGAGAAACACTGAATATAAAAAATAAAGCAAAATCTCAGATCACATTTCAATGAAGACAGGTTAACTGGAAACAAATAATTGCCTATTTATTGAGTGTTGCGACTGCGAAAGAGTTTAACTTTAAGGCTCCACTGAGTTAAAGCATATTTATTCAACATAAATCCAACATAAAGGTGGAAAATTAACCCTGTTAAGTTAAATCTATTCAGACATTGTGAAGATCAAAGCACTCATGGCGTAGTGTTAAGTTGCACAATAGTAGAGCCAACAGCGTGGGACAGTGGATGTGATGAATCACAGCAGAAAGAATTTTCAAAATTACTCCAACAGAGTTGATATTTATCACTTTTAGGCAATCAAACCGTCCATGAGTGTTACTTTAACTGCTCTTTCAAATGCTGAACTTTCTTGATGAGTAGTAAGCGTCTGAACATACTGAACGTTTGAGGCTCACAGCCTTTACGCTGACAAACATCAGGCTGCGCAGAGTAAATGCTGCAAATGTGCTTCTTCTACAACCATTCAACAAAGTCAGCTGGTGTCAGTCCCTTACTCTACAATGCACCTCAGCTGCAAATGTGTATGCGTAGCAATAGTGAGCAAACCTAATGACTTCAGCTAATGTCCTTAACTTATTTGCTGACGAGGTGCTGAACATACCAACCACTGCTGATGTGGCAGCCAGTGGACGGAGGAAACAACAGCGGGGATGGTGCTTTTACGTTTGAATCGCATCATTCTCAATCAATTTCAACTCAAACTAAACAAGCGGGAAGGGAAACGCCGTTAGCAGGAAGCATGAAGCGCCCTTAGTGAGTAGAAGTGTGTAAAATGCTTCACAGCTGTGATATGTGCGTTTTTGTGTGTCCCCAGCGGTGAATAAATCACAACAAGGACAAACCGACGATTTCCGACTGAGTCAATCAGTCCTGCTTAACTGAACACAGAATCCACCTCCATCAGCAGGTTATAGAGTAGTTATAGGACCGACACACACATGGGGAGAGGAGATCTGTGATGCATATCATATGACAAAATTAAAATATGATGAATATTGATAGCATTAGTCAATAGGTTGAAGGTAGGAGGGACAACTGTATTTATCACACAGATGCAAATGTGTGTAACTTTAAATAACTAAACAGCAACCATGTTTAGTTGTGTGTGTGTGTGTATGTGTGTGTGTGTGTGTGTGTGTGTGTGTTTTATTTAGCTAAGCAGATACCAGTGTGTGAGAATCCCTCTGAGCGTTTGTATGTGATGAGTAGATATTGACTGAGGAGCAGGTGATGAATGCCGATTGATTATTGATTCCTCTGTCTCCACTGACATTGTGAAGTGTATATAGACTGTACCGGCACATCAGGAGCTGATCACAACAGATATATCATGACCAAGACATCAAAAAGTTGCTGACGTATTTCTTCCCATTAACATGTTTTACCCTGATGAAATTATGAGTGCATCTCAGGATTATCACCCAAGTGGGGGTCATTCACGGTGAATATGGTGCAGTGATGCAGCAGCTATCAGTTGCAGCTCTGAAGTTTATGGGTTTTTATCAGCACAGCTGGGAATTTTATTTAGATGAAAGTACTGCATACTGATAGATCACAAAATATAATCGTGGACTGATGTGTTTTATTTGTTTACAGAGAGACACCAAAGGCCAGTTCCTGTTGGACCATGTGTGTAATCACTACAACTTGCTTGAGAAAGACTATTTTGGTATTCGATATGTAGATCCTGAGAAACAAAGGGTAACTATCACGCACACACACACACGCACGCACGCACATACACACACACACACACACACACACACACACACACACACACACACACACACACACACACACACACACACACACACACAACCACACAACCACACAACCAAAAGCTGGAATGCAGAGCTATTTTCATCATGATTGATCTATCAGTTGTCATATTCTTTTCTATTTTAAAAAGTAATTTTGTGTATAAAGTGTCAGAAAGAAAGAAACTAAATCCCATCAGAGTTTCTAAGCACAGAGTTTGGTACAGTCGACAGATTTCTCATTTTGTTTGTCCAACAGTCCAAAACCTAAAGGTATATTCAACATAAAACGATAAAGAAACCCAGCACGTCCTCGTATTTCACAACAGAAAATCAGCAAATTTGTGATTAATGAAAATAGGTAATTAAACAATTAGCCAAAATGTTGACAAATTATCCTTTTGATTGCCTTAATAACCAGTTGACTAATTGCTGATTGTAGATCAAGGCTAGAAATAGTTGTAAAGTTTTATATTTTCAGGTATTTTTCAAGTTTCTTTGCTTTGGGTTTTCATAAAAGAAATTTCAAAGTGAGGATGTGTTTCTGTGCAAGCCGGTTTCCCTTAGACCCTTGCATGATTGACTCTCATTCACTGCATGGAAGTCAGGTGGAACGGCTGTGGGGACATTAACCAGATGTGCATTTGCCAAACCAACCTCTCATTTTTCTTGTGAGATCCACAATACAGTTTGAAAACTCCTCTTGTAAAGCATAAATCTCACCTTTGTGTTTTTCGTCCATGTACATTTCCTACCAGTGTCTTCTTTTCCCATTGTGAAGCTGTAATGTGCTCACCAGAGGGACCTAAAACACCTATTAGTGCTTCAAGGCTGCTGATAGATTAAAGTTTATTGGAAGAGTTTTCAAACTGAATTCTTTTTGATTCTACAAGACAGAAGACTTCAAAGATGGTGACAACTTGGTTGTTTGGTAATGTCCCCACCACAATTGAAATATAGTGTCCCACCACTTCCCTGTGTTTTTCCATGGGACCTTCTAGGATTATCTGAAACTAAATCAGATAACCTTGATTCTGTTTTACCTGCGTTAACAGAATCTGTTCGTCAGTTTAGAAATGAACCTTATTTTACGATTTCAAATATATGAATATATATATATATCAAATATATGGCAGCACCGAATCACAGCTGAACAACAAAAACACATAAACTGAATCACACCAGCGCATAGTCAGCACAGCCAAGCATGTTGGATATTAGTCAGGAGGCAGTCGGTACATTACATTACAAGTTCAAGTAACAAATACAAACAAGATCAGTCTCCATATTTCAAACAGCCCACACACAGAAGAGGCCAGACGCTTTCATCTCAACAGAAGCTCAGTGTTTTAAAAATGCAAACTGAGAAATGAATAAACGCAAATAGATATCAACAACACATGTTACAGTACAAAATTAAAAGTGAGTACAACAGAGTGTAGTAACAACAATCTTACAATCAAATACATTCGCTGTATTCAGAGGCAATTTAAAGACAATTTAAAGCTTCAAAACTACAATGAAGTAGTTGAAGCAACTACGTGAGCAAAAGGGGTTGCTTTCACCTTCATTTTCAGGAAGAATAATATCTTGAAATAGCTGCATTTAACAGTTTAAGGGATCAAAATTGATGTCTATTCAGAAATATAGAGAGATCCCCCCTTTCTGCCCCATTAGTGCCACTGAGGAGCTCCTGATCAAAGCCTTTAACCGCCAAGCACACGAGTCAGACTGAGGTTTTACTGGGCAGCTTCCAGATGAGCAGGGCTTTACTAAATACATAAATAATCAAACTTGTTTTTTTTTAATTTCATAAAGGTCAAGATATAAATACATTCAGTGTAAATACAAATGCTTAAACAATCATTTTATACAGTAAATATTGATCTTTTAATGACAGTCTGTTATATTCACTGATGTATTTAAATAAATGTAGTTTTTGATGTGATTTTAGATTTGTTTTTAATAAAAATAAATTGTGTGGCTTGACTTGAGTTTATACAATGTGTAATTCGATTGTTCATCAAAAACACAAAGATACTTTGGATTTGGAAAATTACATTGTATTCTGTTTAACTGCTTTGCCCTCAGATGTTGACTACCCTATTTTAAGGTGACATTTGTCTTGTTGTGCTCTCTTTCTCTCTCTCTCAGCACTGGCTGGAGCCCAATAAGCCCGTGGTGAGGCAGATGAAGTGTAAGTGTTCCTTCTGCTCCTATTGTTGCATCAGTGTTTTTATATGGATATAACAATAAGCAATGTGTGTGTATGTGTGTGTGTGTGTGTGTGTGTGTGTGTGTGTGTGTGTGTGTGTGTGTGTGTGTGTATATTCTTGCGCGTGAACATGCTTATTTATGCCTTGTATTCGTCTCCCGAGGGTCTCCCCAGCGTGAGAGGGTCAAGTTCTGCAACAAACAGACAACACCTGGGACTCTGACAGGGTCATGACATCATACGCCCGATAGCGTTAAAGTGTCTCAAAGTACAAATAACAAAAAATTTAATTCATATAGCTATGTGACTTCCTGCATTAAAGGGTGATTATCTATCGATTACTCTAAAATTATTTGTATTTCATAACTAGAAACAGAATTTAGGCTTTAGGGCTTTATCACCCATTATTTCTACAGAGAAAGAGCCAGACAATGCCGGACAGTGACCTCTTTGTCACAGATACCGCAGGGAGACAAACAGAGATACAATGAAGACAGACAAGGTGACAAGAGGAGGGTTTCTCAGACACACAACAAAATGCCAGAGGGACAAGTGGCTCGAGAAGGAAGTAAACTCTCACACAAAGTCAAATACACAGACATAGTAGAGAACTAACAAGTAAACTGGCTGCCCTCGTGTGCACATTAATGTTTAAAGTTTCAGGCATCTGAAGGAATTATGTTTTTACATCTGTTGAAATTAACAACGCAGAGTGTATCGATTGTTACTGGCTGATTTGGCCACAAAAGAAAAAAAACATTCACCTCAACCTGGTTGGCCATCAAACATATAATGAGGTTGCAAACCTGAGGACTAACAAAATCCAAAGTATTTTTTATTTACAAACCACGCACCCCCAAACCCTCTAACTAGCAAAGGTATAGGGAATCCTAGCAAACAAAAACACGGAAAACAGGATGGGCAGACCTTGATCCTCAAAAGACCAAGTTAACAAACTGTTGTGCTGCTGGAGGAGAGGGCGCCTTCTCCTGCAAACTCCTCTAAATAAGCTGAGTGGGCAGGACCCAACAATCAGAGCAGAGATCAGACACACCTGAAGAGGAGAGAGAGATCACCAAGGGGGAGGGTGGAACACCGACTATCAATTTGACTGGTCTCCATAGATGTTGCTGGGCTTGGTGCGCTCATGCATCTCCCTCACAGATTGACATTTTTCTCAGTACATGTGGGTTAATATGTACATTCTGATCTATACAAAAGGTTTTAGGAGGGCATATTAGCTCTCTACTTTCCCTCTTGATGTTTGCGTCTCACAGATTCATGTTAGACAAGACACCTTCTCTATGCTACAACCTATCACTATAAAAATGAGATCTTGGTGAATGTGACGCAAGTAATCCGACATTATAGCATGTGCTGTAAACTGACTGAATCTGCCACAGTAAAATTATGTTGCAGTGAACTGTGAGATTTGAGCAACTGAAGGAACAAGGAGGGATAATTCTCTCTTTGCTTCATGAAACTTTAAAACAAATTTCACTTTGTCAGCCACATTTTCTGCAGCGGTTTCAGATTTTCCCAAAAGAAGACAAAATCGAGAAGCAACATTTTAAACTTGGAATCCAGTCCACCTTTTCTACCCGTTTATTTATTTATTTTTTAAAAATCTGTACATTTCTATAGTGTAAAAACACCAATCTTTCATTACTCTGTCTCCCCATCGCCTCTTTCTCTTTCTCCTTCATGTCTGTGCCTGAAGTTCACCCACTCTTTTAATGACTGTCCTGTTCTTTCTGTCCCGTTGTAAATTAATGAAAGAGCTATTAGCGGTGCATTCTGCTTCATCGGAACATGTGCAAAAGGACAAGAGGAGATGCTGAGGATATCGCTGAAAATCGGAATGAGAGATGGAGGATGAGAGAACAAGGGAGAAAGAGTGAGAAAGGGGAAATGTGTGGTGGGCTAATTCAGAGGGGAGAGAGAGGAGACAGTGATAGATCATGTTGCTAAAGAGAGTGCAAGTCAGATTAGGGTGGGAGGGGGGGTAGAAAAGAACTAAAAGAGGAGATTGGAGAGACAGTTTGAGATGAGAGAAGCTGACAGAGAGAGAAAGGGAGAAAAAGAGATGAGAGAGGGGGATGGAGGACGAGTGGTGAATAGATCTGAGTTGCACTGACACATCAGTTCTCCCTGTGGCAGGATTTGCTCTCAAATTAGGTGTGTGTGTTTCTGTTTTATTCAGTCTTTGTGTGTCCTAGTTTACGTGCGTCGGCATGATGTTTGCATACTATCATGCCAATTCACCTTCTCTAAAATGTTCTCTTTTTTCCTTTATTACAAAAAGTGTGGTTTGCATCTTCGTCCCGTTTGCCTGAGCAAATAAGCAGCTCAAGTTCTTTGGGAGCGGGTGGGAGGATTGCGTCTTTCATATTGCTCAGCATGTATTATGTAGATGTGTGCTGTTTTTCATTGCTGGATAATACCGCAGAGAATCCTGGCATTAAAAACAGAGTGGTGAGGGCACTCTGTGAAGATTTCTGGTCCCATGTTAGAGGATGCTCACTTTAGAACGCCTATCACATGATCGCTCATCTTTTTCAGCATCTCCTTTAAAACTACATTCCCGTGTTTACACTCAAAATAACTCGTGTAAATAATAAATAAGCATGAATCATGAATAAACTTCAGACATACTGTAGCTTCACCTAGGAGCACCATTAATGCAAACAAGTCACTCATTATTCCAAGATCCGTACCCTTTTTCTTTGAGCATACAGACTTACATACCCAGCATTGTTGAGTCGTCAATCGGGACTCAAATACTTTAATTGTTCTTCAGTAAAACCTCCATCTGAGTTTCTGATACACTTTGCCAAATACCATATTATTACCGTGCTGTGCCCAGTTGTTACTCTTTTGTTACCATGTTTGTTTTTACCTGGTTCCTAGAACATATTTCACTGTAAATGGCTGTATTGTTCTGCGCAACTGAAATAATAATTCAAGTTGGGTCTGAGTTCGTTTTTGGGATCTGGGTGTCGAGCTGGAGGGTAGACCAGAGCACCGGGACGAGTCTGAAGCCCGTGATGGAGAATTTACACCATGTTCCCATCTCACTGTTAATTATAAAAAAAACTAATGGGGGAAAAAGAGGAGATACACGTGCTTTTATCATCAACAGAAATTGCACCAGCAGCAATCTGACTCCCAATTGGTTTTCATCTTAAGAAAGAGATGAAAAACTGCCAGCACTTTAAGGCTGTTGCTAATTTGTCTGTTATTTCAACCTCAAATGGTCATATATTGAGTAAAATCTGAATTGGACATGAAAGAGCTGTGTGCCGAGGTGATAATTTACATAACAGTATGCAAAAATGCAAGTAATTATTGATTAAGTTGGCTGGTTCAGAGTTATTTATGGAGAAAGTTACTGTTATTCAGTCCATTTCCTTTTCTAAGAACTAATAATTACCTAATGATTCATTAATCATTGTTAAATGAACCTGCAAAGGAATTACTGTGGTGCGAACATGTCTCCTGATGATTATTATAAAAGATATGATTTCAGATCAGATTGCCTATTTTTTTTGTCTAAAATTTGATCTGTGCCACTAAAGAGCATGAAGTTCTCTCAACAAAAAAACCTATATTGTCACACATACAAACAATTTTTAATCTGACATCCATGTGAGCAGGATCTCATTGTTTGTTTGGGTCTTCTAAAACCGTGAGTCATTAGGAAACAGGATGAAAACAGTGGTCTCCTCTAATGCCCAAGAGTAAACAATGATCATCATAGAAATTTCAAAGAAAAAACATAAAACAAAAAAAACAAAAAAACAAAAACAAATCTAAATTCAGCCACAGGAAATGTAAGTTATATATTAAAAATAGTTATGTAATTATGAAAAGTTGCTTCACAACTTCACAGAGTAAACTTTGAATATTAGTATGTGTGCATGAATGTGTTTATATGCAATTTGAATGCAAGTTTAAGCAACTGCTGTTGTTTGATACAAACCCTACAGCTTTTTATTGAGTGTGTGTGTGTGTGTGTGTGTGTGTGTGTGTGTGTGTGTGTGTGTCTGTTGTAATGTCACTGTGCATACATAAATACCACTCAAAGCTCAAATCCTCTCCCACAGCAGCTACATACTAACGCGCACCCACACACACACAAAAATACACACACGCACACACAGAGAGAAATGAAATGCTTCAGGACTCAGATCAAAGGAAAAGAAACAGACCCCAGTTGAAGTGAAGAATTTGTGCGTGCGTGTGTGTGTGTGTGTGTGTGTGTGTGTGTGTGTGTGTGTGTGTGTGTGTGTGTGTGTGTGTGTGTGTGTGTGTGTGTGTGTGTGTGTGTGTGTGTGTGTGTGTGAGATGAGTAATTACTGTAATTATCAAATGACTAATCAGTATTAGAGGAATATTTCTTTTTTAGTCCGCAGCATCTTTTTCTCTCCAGTTTTACATAATCCCCCATGCTCTGCTCCCTTTCTCTCTTGTGTTCATTCATTTCTCTCTGCTCTCTTCTTTCCCCCTCTCCTCTCTTTTTAAAATCCCCTCTTTTCTCTCTGGTGTCCTTTTGCATTTCTCTCAACTTTCTCTCATGTTTCACTTCTTCTGTGAGTTACAAACAGTCTCCAACTCTCTTTTTTGACTTTCCTCTCTGTCCTTTAATTTCTGGTCTCCTCTAAACTTTCCTTCATCTTGATGATGATTTCTCTTGTCTTCAGCAGCTCATCAGCCTTATACGATGTGCTTCCGGGTCAAGTTTTATCCCCACGAGCCAATGAAAATCAAGGAGGAGCTCACCAGGTAAAATCTGACACAGATAATTTTGAGTGATGGAGTGAGAAGGGAGGCACAAGCTGAGTAAAATTAAGACCATGACTTGTCTCTCTCTTGACTTTGACCGAGAATTTATTTGATTTATGTAAACTACCATCTTAGCTAAATTTCAATAGCCTGATAGTGAGAACTCATAAGGAATGGTAAAAAATGTTTGATAGTCTCCTGGACCTTCGTTTGGTTTGCAAACAGTACCAAGGCCTACGTGCCTGAGTGTGCTGAAGAACAAAAACTTAAATTCATGTCGTTGACAACAGAGACTGCTGAAGTGTCTTGAAATGCAGAAGTATTTCATTGTCTTAAAATAAAACCATGTCCCTGACACTTAGCATTCAAGTTTTACCACCTCAATTGTCTGATTGTTTAGCGTTCACCAAATTGCAGTGATACATTTGTCTCTCTTTCTTTACTCTTAAAGCCTTCAGCGGTCTGTAAAATATATAAACAAATAGATTATTTTCAAATATATCCAAAAATCCAATTCATAAAAACCTTTTCCTGCAATTGACTGCTCAAATGTTTTCACAGAGTTGTTTTTCTTACATTTTTTTCCATGTCATTGCCCCCAGCAGATGCTAAACGTTTTACATTTGCCACAGAGTTTGGCGTCATGTCCATTAGGGTGAATTTAGATGTGTTTTGAGAAAGAAATTAGTTTTTACACAAGAGTCACTGGCTTTTCTGTGAAGAACACACTAAAAAACAGGTTTTGACTGAGAAAATATTGTTCACCCCTCTACATGTTTATGTATTGTTGGGGCGCATATTAAAAGTGTTAAAACTGTAGATGAGAACAGGTTAACATGGTAAAAAAACGTTTTCAAGTAAATACCAGATTTCCAATATGTCACCCCCCACACACACACAGATCCGCACACCTCCACAAAACCACACACACACACACACACACACACACACACACACACACACACACACACACACACACACATACACACACCTTCTCTTACGCCTGCCAATTGGAGAAACTCACTCAGCAGGGACTCTGTTTTGTGTCTTCTGTCCCATCACCATCTTTCCTTCTCTTAATCAATCACCATTTCTCTCTTCCCTCCCTACATCCCTTATTTTCAGTCTTCCTTTCTTTCTCTCCTCCATTATTTTCAGATCTCCCCTCTCCAACTCTCAATAATTTCATCCTCCTCCCAAAGGTGTCTCTTAAACCTTTGCTCTCGTTTCCAGTCTGTTTTTGAGATTTCTCATTCCTTGAGTTCTCCTTTAATTTATTTTTTTGTCTCCTGAGTTTTTTCATTTATCATTTTATCTCTTTTATCACCCTCTCCTGGCCTCATATTCAGCAGTTTGTAATGGCTGCATTTTTATGTAGTCCTTGTGTCCTTTTTTGTTTATTAGCATGTCTTTAAGAAGCAAGCAGCCTCATCTCAGAGTCCCTGAAGAGTACCGTTACACTGGAAGTCTACTGATGAGTTTGGATTGGAAGATGAGTTTGGAAAGTTCAGAGGGAACTGCAGTCAGTGGTTAAATCCAGCTGGGTGTTCAATATCAAGTCACTTTTGGAAGGATTTATTTTTTCATCATCAAAACCGAAAAACGTTTATGCTAATTTGTTGCATGTGCTCCAGTTTGCAGGATGTTATTTGAAGTCTGCCTCTTCAAATTCAATTTTCCCTCAAATATCAAAAATACATGAAAAAAAAAACCCAATATGTGTCATGTGATTCTGCACCTCGTATTTTACTGCTGATGCCGGCATCAATTTTAGAGCTTAGTGTGCAGGGCGGTGGATGGGCATGTATCATTTCTAACTTTCATGCAGACAACATTTAAAGTGTCATCACACACCACAAATCTTTCCTTGAAACTACACCAAAGTTGTCATGCAAAGATATTGCAGAAATCAGAAAATAAAAAACAAAGAAATCAGTACTGAACTTTACAGAATCCTCCAAAATTGACCTTCATGCCTGACAATATATAATGTTTTGGTGGAATTGATCTTTAGCTCAGACATTGAAGTGAATTACATGTTTGTAACCTGCTTGGTGATCCCTGGATGCAGTTGCTGCTGACCTACACAAATTACCCCTCATACAGTAAATGAGAATGGGAATAATGAACCACCGAGTGGGAGAAGAACAGACAGAAGGAGAGGGAGTGAAAAGACAATGAGAGTGAAAAACTAGTGAGGAGGGCAGACAGAAATTAACGTTTAACTTTCAAGATGAGACTCAGCATTTTAAAGATTTTATGACAGCTGATTCTATATTTATATTTTAGACTCCATGAGAATAGTCGGAATAACACGGATGTAAAGACTGAACTTCCTGTTACATAAAAACAAGAAAGGAGGAAGCTCAACGTGCAACGAAGAAAGAAAACAGAGGAGGACAAAATTAAACATAACTGAGAAGGTCATGCAAATATAGATAGCTGTTTGTTTGTTTTTTAGGCCGACTGCAGACTGACTCTATAAATAAAACTATTTAGCTACACTACCGGGAGTTTTCACTCCATTCAATCTTTCATGCTTTCCTTCTGCTGCTTCTTTCACTCCAGTTCAAAAACAAGTTGACTCAGTGGTGTGAGTGGCTGATGTTGTCTCATCTGGAGACTCATCCGTATCCATGGCAACACAAGTCCCCAGTTCCAGCAACACTGTCATTTTTTTTATCGCCTTGTTAACACAAGACAAATCAGCATGTCAGCAGCATGCTTAAACTCGTGGTTTCCATAGTAACCACAGTACCAGTCACTGCTGTACGGTTGACGTGTCTTCTCTAAACGCCATAAGAGCACAGCAACATTATTATTCTATCGCGGACTGTGGCTGTATTTGCTTTATGAATTTGAGTCTTAAACATTTCGAAATATTACCGTGAAGACACTGCACTGGTTCTCCTTCACAATGTGGGAATATTGAATGTACAATTTGATGCAGTAAGAATAACCAGGCAGAACTTGTGTTGCCTTTCACTGGCTTACTGTACACCAAATAAGCAATAATTTTGAATAACAAATGTGAAGTACATTTAGGTAAAGTGACATTGTCAGTTTTTCTTCGTTCTTAACTTGTGTGTTTGCTGTATGTCTACATTCAGATACCTCCTATACCTCCAGTTGAAGAGAGATATCTACCATGGTCGTCTACTCTGTCCTTTCGCTGAAGCTGCATATCTGGGAGCCTGCATCATACAGGGTGAGGCCTGCTGACAGTCAATTAATTTGGGTATTAACAGTGAATGTACGGGTGATTTTGCACGTTATAATTAAATTCTTACTGACAATTATCATTTTCATGTTTGTTTTTCTAAAGTTTGCACATGAATTTGAAAAAGCAACTTGCCTGTTAGCTCTTACGAGAAGCTAATAAACTTCAAACAAAGTATAAACATTACTTAAATTGTGTGGACACATACAGATCTTACTTTAGTTTTTATATTTTGGTTTTAGTTTCAATCCAACTCATTGTTTTGTGTTTGATAATTGATTATGTGCTATCTCATTATAATTATCTTGTAACAATGTGTCTTTAATTGCACATCAGTAAATAATTTGAGTTGATAGTTATGATGCTACTCCAGTAAATGCAGCTATTGATTTGTTTTGATTATATGCTTCTTAAATACAGTTTATTAATCGTAAATATTAAACTATGTCTAACCAACACTGGTTACTGCCTTTTGTAATTTGAGGTATAGCTGTTATTTTTGCAAAACTTTACGTAAAATCTTCTCAGTTTATAGCAACCGTGTTTCACATCATCTCTCAAAAACTATAGTTCTTTGTGGGGTTCAAACTGATTTAATTCAGCAAACACGGCTTGTTATAACTAGGCCTAAGACTGAATTCAGGGCGAGCTGGTGCACCGACACTACACGGCACCAATCTGCCTCATTAACTGCCTGCATATCAAGCCACCAGACTGGTGTTGTAATCTTTCGTTTTAAAACACCAAGAGATGTATGTGGACCGGTGGGAAAAGGAGTTTAAAGGGATTTTTGTCTTCACTCAATTAGCAGCAACAGTTAAATGTCGAATCACAGTGCAGAGCCACTTGCTTTGATATGGATTAAGAAAAGAATTAGCTGAGCTGTATCATAAATGAACCCGTCTGGCTGATACACAAATCGCTGAACTGTGCTCACACTCTGATTGGCTCATATCCCCAGAGACCAGAGTGTGACTGGCTGAGTTATCCAAGCCAGAGCGTGTCTGCAGTGTATCATTGGCTGCTCTGATTAAAGAGGACAGGTCCTGTCCCACTTTGTCAGGGTGCTGATTAGAGAGCTGGAGAATAGTTTGAGGATTATTGTTTAATTAAACTCCAGGCAAGTTTTTGATTTAACCTTTATTATGACTGCTAATTAAGAACAGATTTAAAGGACAAATTAGTATCTGTTAGGAGTTTGAACTGGATTTATTGAGGAAAACATTAATCTGTCAGGCTTATCTGATGCCACTGCTTATGAGTATCTTCTGCTGTGGACATAAACATATAATAAAAAGGGCAATCTCTTCGCCTGTGTTTGAGTTTACGCAAGCAGCCAATTTGCTGAGGACACAAATGTGTTAAATCAGATGTTAAAAGAATCATCTAAAGCTTTTGGAAAAATTCTCTCTTTGTGGTAGAGAGTCAGATGTGAAAATGAATGCCAAATCTGTCCGTTATATGTATAAGGCTGCAACACTCAGCATACGAGGATGGACCATTATTACACTGAAATGATCCTCTCCTTACAGCTGAGCTCGGGGACTACGACCCAGAGGAGCACCCATCAGACTACATCAGAGATTTCAAGCTGTTCCCTAAACAATCCCTCAAACTGGAGAGGAAGATTATAGAAATACACAAGAACGAGCTCAGGTAAGACAGATGTGCCTGTGTGTGTGTGTGTGTGTGTGTGTGTGTGTGTATGTGTGTGTGTGTGTGTGTGTGTGTGTGTGTGTGTGTGTGTGTGTGTGTGTGTGTCTCTGAGTGTGCATGCGTGTGCGCGTGCGTTTTTGTTGTCTGGAACAATGTTTTTGCTGTCAGCTTGCCATGTGATACAGATAACAGGCGTGGATGCTCACTGCTGTGATCTGTGTTGTCAAAACAGGCTGCGGAGACAATTTGCAGACAAGAATGTGCTGTCTGTTGTTGGTGCTGGAGATGAAATTGCATGATTCCCAGAATTTTGTAGTTCATTGTGTTGCAGGAGGTACGTCAGTCTAGATTCAGGTGAAAGCAAAAAATAACTAAAAGGAATTTGCAGAGGAATGAGGATTAATTCTTTATTTGTAGCTGGGTTTGGACACCTCTATTTTGAATTAAAAAGATGGTAGCATAGGCTACATGTGCAATACATCACCACCACAGTACACTTCATGTGGTGTGCCGTGTCAAAGGATTCAGCCAATGAACACACAGTACATTCACAGAGTAACTACTACACTTACATCACGCCAATAAATATAAACATGTACTTTGGCGAGCTGTAGCAAACACCACATCTCCATCTTACAGTTTGATAGGTAAGTTACGTGTGTGTATAGACACATTGTTGTGAGTGCAAGTCATATTTGGGGCAATGCTGCAAATGCTAAATCTATTTCCACATTATTTGTAGACATCGTGAAATTAGAAATCCAACAGCATCTATAAAGTCCTCATTTTATTTTGCTGGCCGTTTCAAGCCGCTAATGTTGCCATGACGGCAGGGAAATAGGCCACAGTGTATATCAACTTTTCACACATAAAAGAGAAATCACAAAACCCACAGAAATTAGACGGTCCAAAAACTATCTAAACACCTCAGTTTAATTTTTCATGTAATCATGTACAGAGCTGAAATGAAACAGGTACACATGAATTTGGTAAATAAAACAAATTAAATAATGTGTTTCTTTCAGGGTGTATGGCCAGTCCCATTTAGGGGTAGGCCCAACATTAATTAAGAAAATAGTAGCAGACCACCTTTGAAGGTATTTCTGTCTTTATTATGCAAGCAAAAAAAAAAACAAAAAAAAAAAACAGTTTTGAAAGCAATTTTCTCACACTGCAATTAAAAATCAAGTTTGTAAGTAAAAATATATCAACTGAGAATTAAGTTATATGCGTTGCAAACACATTTTCTCTTACAGTTTTGTTGGTTTTAGTCAAAGAATTAAGAATTTTGCTTATAAAACTAGACTTTTTGGCTGCAAATTGAAAACCTTTAGTTCAAGTCAAAAACCTAGGAGTTGAGTGGGACGTAGTGGGCGAGACATACACTGGAGACGGAGTTTCTATTGGTGGATTGCCTCAGACACACACCTTCGACAGCAGAGGGACGCGTGTTGAACTGCATTAGAGGTCTGCTAATGTTATATCAAGGTTTTCCAGTGAAATGCTTTAAAACGTGGCAGCACGGCTTTCACTTTGGTTATATTTCACGTTGTCAATGCCGTTAGCAGTATACGGTGGTAGGCTGACCGTATTTCCAGCGCCACGTACAGTCTCCGATGTAGTTAACAAGATTACAGCTGCAGTTTTCCACAAGTGGTGCTGATCCTCTCAGTAACATGCACCGCTCGTTTTTCACTGGCACAGACGTTTCCTTACAGCGGTTAACTATACCGACAGGCTGCATCTTCATCCAGCGGGATAGGAAACGATATGTACCCGGTGGAAATACGAGCAGCGTACCGCTATTCGTCCCGCTGAAGGGATCGACATGCTGATGGCAGCATGATATATAACCAAAGTGAAAGCTGTGCTGCCGCAGTTAAACGCGTTTCAATAGAAACAGATGAATATGACACAAACATAGCTGCTGTGTGGCTGAAGTCAATCCACCAACAGAAACTCCGTCTCCAGTTTATGTCCCGTCCACTACATCCAACTCACCTCGTAGGTTTTTGACTTGAGAGTAAAGGTTTTCAATTTGCAGCCAAAAAGTGTGGTTTCATAAACCAACTTCTTAATTCTGTGACCAAAACTAACAAAACTGTAAGAGCTAATTTGTTTGCAATGCAATCATTTTATTCTCAGTTTATATATCAGTTTTTACTTACAAACTTGATTTTTGATTGCAGTGCAAGAAATGTGCTATTAAAACTGTTGTTTTTTTTTGGTTGCATAATAAAGACACAAAAACACCTTCATAACCACCCAAATTCAACTTTTTCTCACTTATGGAGGTGTGGAAGCCCCATCTCAATTACAAACATGCCCAGACCTGATAGATTACATGGTTTTGTGTTGAGAGGCCCTGCTTTTGGGTCCCTTGAAAATTGCTCAGACACAATAGGTAGACTATTGGTCCAAGACATCTTCTCAACAGTGTAATTAGAGAAAAATTGCCTGTAGAATAAAATGCATGTTTTGGGATTAAAAGAAGAGAAGATTAATGCACTCAGAAATGTTTGTTTAAATATAAATATGAAACTCAGAACATTTTTAATATTTTGTAAGCCACTATCCATTCCTAGTCTTAACATGTACTCTGCATAGACATATTTAGGTCCTAAATTCATATAATATACAGTAATGTAAACATAAATCCCCTCCCTTTAGCTGTTTGTGTGTCACTGCACTTCATTAATAATGTTGTGAGGTTTGTGACCGTCACACTTAGCGTGATTATAGAACATCAAAAACAAATCCTTCATTTCCCACAGCACAGAGGCAGCGGATGCCAAGCGCCCCTCCGTCTGCCCCGATGGGTCTGAATGACAGGATTAACAGAATGTAAATTAGTACTGAGCTGCAGAGTGACTTCAGGTGATTTCCTAATTGGGTGGACTATGTATGTCCATTTTTTTCATCGATTCAACATTTTCCTTCATGTGGATTTAAACATGTCCAATTTTAATGGTGATTTATATGTCTGGAGTCTTGATGGGAAGCAGTTGTACCTCGCTCAGTTTCTTGACTTTGCAGCACTTCAGTCTAATGCTCAAGTTTAGCATCAACACTCCCATCTAACTTGGCTTTTGTAAATATGTTTGTGCCTGAAAAATGTTAACAGATAATCAAAAACTCAGCCAAAAGCAGTGACTTTGATCAGTTGAAAATGCTGTCAAAATATCACAGAAAATGAAAAGTATGTAAGACGTACAAACTGCTATTTTCATAAAGCTAAGTTTTCAGTCTTCCCTTGCTTTTTTTTTTTTTTAACAAAGACTTATTTAATTCATAGCTCATAAACTGTTTGTCATTCGTCTAAAGTAGCTACACACAATAAAGTAGATAAAGACTATAAAACTCTTTGAGGAACAATATGAATCCAAAGATATTAACATGTGCTGTTTTCATAACCCTGTAGACACCTGTTTGTAATCAAATATTTGATTATAATATTGATTTGTTGTCTGGTTGTACATGACATTAAAGTGAAATCCAATTTAAACAAGCGCAACAGAAGGACACACAGCACATTCTTCAATGTGTCAGTTTTTAAATGAAGTCCTCTCCCCTCCCCTCCCCTCCTCTCCTGTTTTAGAGGCCAGTGTGCTCCATTAGCAGAGTTGAACATGCTCCAAAGGGCTCACAGCCTCGAAACCTACGGCGTCGACCCCCACCCATGCAAGGTAACATTATATATGGAGTATCATCCATTCTGGCTGTGAGGTCTGGTGCAGTTGATATTGTCAAGGTTCCTCTGATAAAAGCGATGCAAATCTTTTTTTTTTTTTACTGTAATATTGGAACAATTTGTTCTCAATGCCTCAGTAATTTACCCAAATTATTGTTGTATTTTGTCTATCTGTATGTACAGAATAATATGTCACTATATATGTCCTTCTCTGTACATACAGTATATATTGTATATTACTGTATGTAAATGCATAAAGTGAACATAATGCCTTTACACACAATTAATTGCATATAATTGTTTCCACACAGGTAATCTCACCCTTTCAATAATGGACTTTTGGGAGGCACTTGTCATCATGTGGTTGTGAATATTCTGGTTACAGTTAATAATAGCTATAATTTCAGTTAATTATAGTTCAAGTAAAATATATGATATATCTACAGTCGTAGATAAACTATTTTATAATCATTATCAATTAACAGAGTATTTCAGTTACAAATGACTACGGCAATTAAAAATATATACTCATCCTCTTTGCCCTCCGCTTGTTTGACTTAATTTAGCATATTACTGTAAACTGACGACTATGGACATGATGAGTCTCCTGAAGGCAAACAGCCTTTCATCAAACCTGAGTTTGTTGCACCTCTAGAAACATTATTTTGGTAAACTAAAGAAACTTGGTCTTCATGGAAACCATTACTTTTGGGAATCAATGATCTTATTGATTATTCAGAGAAAATCATCAATGTCAAGGAATCCATCTTTATGCTGTTAACACCAGACTTTACTGTTACATACAGTTAATATTGTGGTTCATCTTGCGTCATCCTGCTTATCATTTTTTCTTGGTTTTATCTCGCAGTATCATGATAGAAGGCACAGACCAAATCTGATAAAGAAAAACAATATTTTACAGCTCGTCTCTGTTCATCCTCCGCACCATCAGTCAGAGTGTGAAATAGGGACACCCTCTCATGAGCAGACATATCAAGGCGCACTAAGCAGATTGATACGATATTTAAATTCTGTCTGTTGGAGAGGATCCCCTTTATCTTCTCCACTCGTGTCAGGCAGGCTGATTTTAATTTGGTTTGCTGGAAATACCTGTTACTGCTGGGACTGTAGTATCATGCAGAACTATGAAGGTCAAGAATCAGAGAAAGTAAGCAAGAAAGATTGTGGGGAACACGCAAGGAAGGAGAGGGATTTTCATAGAAATACAGAGAGGCACAGCAACAGAGGAAATGAGATTTACAGCTGATATACAACCATGTGGGAGAGTGGCGGCCAAATATTGTGATCTGCTCTCTCAATCTGGAGCTTTTATGACTTTCATTTTGCCACACGACATCATACTGACTATTTCTGTGCCTTGTTCTTGATGCTTGTTAATTGAGGGATTTAAATTTGAAACCAGATTTTGTGTTGATGCCATTGACTTGCCTCCCTGCTGTTAGTCCACCTGTATCTCATAATGCCGTGCTCTGCCTCACACGCTGCCTGTGTGTACGTGTGTTTTCAGGACTTTACAGGTTCCACTGCCTTTCTGGGGTTCACAGCCACAGGGTTTGTGGTCTTCCAGGGAAATAAGAGAATCCACCTCCTCAAATGGTACAAATTCATCTCTAATTCTGTCTCTAATAGTCCTGTAAACATGAAAAATAGACATGTAGCATGTGTATCAAATCGAATCATAATACACTATAAAATTACGGTCTCTGAATTTTCTCTTGCACACTGAGTAGCCTATATGATTCATAAAACATTATACTTGAATACATTATATTAGAACTTAAACTCCTTAAACTCGTGTCAAATTATTGATTTGATTTTATTCCACCGTTAAATACTTTTCTTTAACAAAAATAGCATTATCTTTATATTATTAGATTTAAGAACACATAGATCAGAATTAACAGAAACATTTCCATTATGTATCAAAAGTATTGTAGATAAATATTATGTTTTGGATTATTATTACTAATGTGCTAGTTTGTGCTATGTGAAACTACTTTGTATACTTTTGAGTAATCTAAAATCTTCTAAGATGGTTATATGTTTTAAATTTCAACCAGCAGCAAGAACTGCCATGTAAATAGAGGAATAAGTGGAGGAAACAGATCAATAGCATGAAATAGAATTTCAAGTAAAGGAGAAACTCCCCAAAATGATAATTAATCCCAGTTCTTCAATAAATGCACTGAAAGCTGTCTGTTTACAATTCTGTATGTGATGACTTGAAGGACACTATAACAGGTTTGCCAAAATAAAAAAGGATCAGAGTGCACCTCCTTTAATTGTATCCTGGACAGTTTGGTTATTCTAAATTGCTTCTGATCTTAGAATTGTAATTTCCTTTCAGTATCATAAACACTGAAATCATCTGTTAATCCAGTTGGTTTTCATCATTTTGTGTGTTCTGTTTCTTAAAGTCATGACATTGTGGCTTTTTTTTTAGGGCTGATGTCAGCAAGCTAAAGTTTGAAGGGAAAACCTTTTATGTCATCGGGATTCAGAAAGAGGTGAGTGTGCCGTCTCTGAAAGGTTAAAAATGATGAATGAAATTCAAAAAAATGATGAATTGTGTATTAATGTACTAAAGACATCATCATCATGCTGACTGCTAACATGTATCCAGCAGTCCTATAAAAACAGACTGTGACTTTGATGCACAGTTACGTCTGTGTTCATTTGAAATCAGATTTGTGTACGTGACTGTTTGTGAACTCCAAGTGAACTGTACATCCTTCAGTCTCTTTCCTCCATCTGTCCTCTCCTCTTTCCTCTCCTTCTTGCCCCTTTCTTCATCTGTGTAACGGTTACGTCAGATAAATGTGCCAAGAAACTGTTTTGTTTGTACTTCTGTCCACCATCACACACACTGTATATGTGTGTCGCTGTTTCAGATCTCCTTAACAGGCAGGATTCACTGTAACAGGATGGTGGGTGTGTTACAACTAACCTCCTTACTCACATTATGTGTTGACTGTGGCCCAAAATGTGAGACTCCTTCATTACATCACTACATGTCTTTGTCAAATATAAATGAAAGGACATCCTTCCTTAAAACTGAAACAGACAAAGAACACTGACTTTACTACAACAGGTGTCTTGCATTTGGGACACATGCTTCATCTGTACGCTTGGTGTTCATCGTCCAGCAGAGCTGTGGTAGATTCTGAGCAGCACTTCTGGTTGTGCATACTGCCGTCATGTTGCAGGCTCTACTGCAGATGTTGCTCTTTGACTAACACTGGTGGCTTAAAAGTGCTTGAAAATAGAGATTACTGCAGCTGAAGCCAGGTTGCTCTTTAATCAACCAATCAGACAATCAACTAGTCAATCAATCTCATAACTATTCTCTTCATTACAGAGGCTTAAAGCAGCTCTTTCATCTCTGCTTCACATGTCAGTCTGTCTGCCTATTTGTCTGTTCGGCAACTCATGAGGGGCTGAAGATGCAGTTTTATCTTTGTGTTTCTGTCTCTTTTCTCTGTGTGTAAACATAGTCATCACTGGTGAGTAAATATAAGTAATAATAGTAGCACAAAACACTGTTGTGCTTTAAATCTGACACCTCTCCCCGCAGTTCAACCCTCACCTCACTTTATAATTGGAGGAATCTTTGTCACATCATGTTCATTATTTTGCTGTTTACTGTTGTTTGTGATATTTTGTTTTATGTCACATTGTATAAAGGTTTTCTGCATTGACCTTTCATTTAGTTTAATAATTTTTTTTAATCATTTGTTCAGTTTTGTTGCGTGTCTGTTCATAAGAATATTCTGTTCTTGATTACTCTCCCCATCCTGTGTGACTGTTGAAAAAGTTAGCTTCAGAGCCCCATCATCCCATAATCTATAAATCTGTCCATGTCTCGTATCTGATGTCATTATTCAGATAATTTTTTTTTTTTTTATTCATTCTTCATATTTGTGTGCATCTGTGTATTTCCATAATGTCTTTGTAGATTGTCCAAAGTTTTTTTTATTTTTTTTATCAGGGTTTAAATTGTTTATGACTGTCAATTCTGAGTTTTCCACCGTGTGATGGGTCACTCCATGACTTCACTCTTTACCCTCACCTCCGTACCTTAACTCACCTGTCCCACCTTGAGCTGATAGCAACTTTTAGTGGCTTATAAATGTCATTCTTGGCTCCCGTCTCTTTAGTCACCTCTTGGTGTCCCAGCTTAGAAATAAATGTAACTGTTTAATTGATATGGTTTTAACATCACAATTTTCGATGACCGTTGAAAACTACCAAACAAATTAATTTATCGCATTCATCAGGTATTAGACAGATGTACTGCATTTCTGTAATTGCTGTTAGTGCTCCTCAAAGCTCTCTGTACTGTACTGAATGTAAATGTATCTTTTCAGAGTTTAGGAGCAGTTAAATCAAGATCATAAAATGTTAAGTCAGCCAAAGTGGGACCAAGGACAATTTGTCAATGATATTTTAACATGCAGCTCTAGGTACTTTCACACACTTGTGACCACACACACACATGGCCACTGCAGCACATGTGTGTAACATCAAAACTACATACCCGATACAACTGATGTGTGACAAAGAAGGGGCTGAGCCATGTAGCCGACGGAGTGGGCAAAGGGAACAAAGTGGAGCAGGGCACAGCTGTGAACTGAACCGCCAGTCTGGACCAGTTTATGATTCCAGGTCTCAATCTTTCTCTATATTTTTAAACAGAAATTTAAGGGTGTGGCATATCATGGCTCCAACTGTGTTACAGTAACTCGCTCTCATCGATTTCACTGTTTCCTCTCTGCCTCTTGCTCACCCTCTCCCCTCGTTGTTGAGCAGTATTGATCTTGTATCTCGTGTTACCAGACACGCAGGACTGAAAACTGGATATTTATGGGAATAAATCCCTCCTGCTCATCCATAAAGACCAATGATCTGCAAGCTACAAGCCCTCTTACTGCTGAACAGTGGCCAAATCACTATATCTGTTTAATATCTTGCTAAGCTTACAGTTTGGGGTCAGCATTTTGCGCAGCTCCTGCCCATTGTGTTCAGCACTTCTCTATTCACACATCTTCTGGTAATCTCATTGCTCTTCCTTGACGTCTTTCTCTCTGTGTCTTTGTCCGTTTCTGTGCAGAAGAAACTGGTGTTGACATTTCACACCTCGACCCCTGCAGCGTGTAAGCACTTATGGAAGTGTGGGGTGGAGAACCAGGCCTTTTACAAGTGCGTCTGCACACACACACATGCATTATTACATGTAATGAGCTTGTGCTGAATTGACTGAGACTGTGCAGGATTATTTCAGCCCAAAACGCTGCGTACATCGGAAAAAAAACAAGATCTATAACCATGGGATTTAGATAGCCCTGATCTACTGGGTATTTGTTGCAACAGTTCTCACATGTATTCAAATGTATTTATTTTGAATTTGTTTTATACCCATCATTTCCTTTTGCTCTTTTTATTTCTGTTGAGATTTTTTGCATATCAGTCTTTCTCCTAATTTTACAATGTACTGCGTCTCTGTGGACAATATGCTGCTTCACTGGGGAGCAGCTTATTGCTCCGAGCACTTCACACTGATCTGCAAAGATGATTGACCCTGCTGGCATGGCAGGAATGAAAACAGCTTGGGGTGAAGGTGACAGTGTGACAACAGAAACTAAATTCTCTTTTTATGTATGGTCATGGAGAATACAAGGTAGCAAGCAAACAAAATGGATAAGCTCTTTACCTTGATCGGGGTAAAGCAAAAAAAAAAAACAAAAAAAAAAAAAGCAAAGGATGCCATGTGAAGGGGTAACAGAAGCATCACTGGCTGTAAACAGCTGGCCAGATTTAATGTAGAGAGGTCAGGTTCGGAGGAAATGAGAGTTTCCGAAGGTTTGATGCAGGAATTGGAGGCTGCTTCGTGACTGATTTCTTCATGGTGCCCTTTCTAATCCACATTGTCAGTCAATCTGAAACTCCCTCTTTACCGCACTCTCTCTGTTCACTTCACCTTTACTAGTTTTGGTTTCAAAATATTTTCATATATTTTACATTCCTTTTTTATCTGTACTATTTTTATCTGCTGCAATTTCCTCATTGATCATCTTGTTTAAATACATATACATATAAAAACTCTTCCGAAAGCAATACTTTTTAAGTTATGAAGTTGTAAAAGATCTCTGATAGCAGCTAACCCTGGATATTGACTTCTTAATGACAGCAGCTCGTGTGTCTTGGAGAGGCAGATGGAGAGGGAGTGGATGTCATCTCAGATGTCAGACAAGTATCAGAGCAGCTAAATCAAATCAGAGTGAATTGAGTTTGCAAATGGCAGCCAAGCAGAGCTTTGTGAACATGTGGTCTCCCTCACTTGAATGACAGCGGAGGTGTGTGTCTGTACACTGGCACCATCTCTGGTGCTCTGGAGTCTGGTTTTCACATGATAAATGATCCTCTACAAAATATAAAGGTTTCACCTACAGCATCAACTTTTAAAATGGTACACCTTGAAACACCTGCCTGTACTGCCTGCTGAGAGGTTAATCTGTGAACACCAACTCACTGTAGGTACCTAAAAGATTAGTATATATCTGTTGTGTTAAGAGTTAAAGTTACCAAAAACCTGTAAAAAAGTTGTATTTTTTCGCTTGCACTATAAATGGTATGTAATAATACGGTCCTTTTGCATGTGTCTCTTTTTTTTCTTCCTCCTTCTGTCTGACAGGTGTGCAAAGTCAAGTCAGATAAAGACAGTTTCCAGCAGTAATATCTTCTTCAAAGGCAGCAGGTTCAGATACAGGTGAGACAGTGGGTGTTCAAGGTACTTCTCATGAGCGAGGGTGCAGTTTTTTGTATAGACAACATAACGACACACAGAAGTGTGACAGGAAAAGATGTGTACTGACTGGTGTGATAAAAGAAAGTAAGAAGCATCTGTGTGAAGACAGACATTTGAAAAAGACAAAGATAAAAGAGGAATCACATGAAAGAAAGTTATGCTTGAATTTAACCACTGACAGCAGTAAATAATCTACACTCTTTCGGTCCTTTGCTGTTGCACCGTTCATTTTATTATTAATATCATTAATTCAAAATATTTGCTGCTAAAGTGACAAAGATCATTGAACATCCTGAATCACAGCAATCTTTTTGTAACCTTACATATTTTAAATACTGATGTGCCAGTTTGAGCTCATCGAGGTGCTGCAGATCCAAACTGCTGCTTCTCCTCGTCGTACATCAGCACCTACATCCTGCTTTCTGCGATTTACTGACGCTAATATCAAACGAAAGCCTCTCTATAAGTCTGTTATTGAAGCCATGTTAGCCCTGATTCTCCTCTCAGACAAAGCTCTTTACCAGGCTTACACTTCAGTCTGCTCCATTTCATCAGCGAGCTGAAGCAGTTTGGCTTAAGGGCTCAATGATGACTAATAGCATATGGTGGAGTTTGCGCTGAAATATGGGAAGTGGTCATTTGTGTAAATGCAAAACAGGAAAGAGATTTGTGTCCCACAAATGAAGGCAATTTTTGTAAATCAGAGCAGATCAGATCTTTATACAACGGGTGTTGATCCAGCTGACTCCAACATTTTCCAGCAGGCAGTGTCGATGTGACTCTCTTGAGATATGAAATGCATGCCTACCACGCCAGATGTTTTATTTCACCCTGCAATTTACCACCCAACCATCAATCTCAACAACAATAGACTAATTGGTGGGATGGTGGAGCCTGCTGGCTTTGAACAGTGGTTGGAGTCCAGAAACTACAATTGCCTAACAATAAGTCTAATGGAGCTGCTGACAGCTGGCAGGAAACTGTCTGCTTATTGGAAACTGTTAGGAACAGTACTGATTCTGAGCAGCAACAGCAAAACTAATCAAAAATATATATATTTTTTTTTTTATCTTTTATGATATTAACCACCTCAACTATCTGTTGCCAAGTTTATCTGAGACAAGTGGAGACTGAAGTCTCCAACTTACAGCACCTATGAACAGGGACACTAATAAAGACATCATATACTGATTTCAGCAGTTTTCAACTGTCAATTATCAAATTTAGAGATCTTATCAATTAAGTGTTACATTCTTGTTGATACAAAAGTACAAGTGATTGATTATTTCTTTTCATCTTGTCTGTATGGACAGTGATTATAATCCGTCAGTGTCACTTGCTGGCCGCATTTTATTGCTTTCTGCTGTTTCTACATTTTCTTCTATCTTGTAAATTTTTTGGTAATTGAATTTGGAAAATTAAAACGTGAACGAATATTAGTTCCTGCACTTTTTAACAGCAGTTGCACCTCTTTGTCTCTCTTGCCACACATGTTTGTTTCTCCCTGTTAGTGGAAGAGTAGCCAAGGAGGTGATAGAAGCCAGCTCTAAGATTCAGAGAGAACCACCAGAAGTATGCAGGTAAGAGAAAAAAAAACACCTGTAATCCTTCATGGTTGTACATGGTTAAAAAAAACTGTTATGGTTAATAACCTATTATATTACATGGGAGAATGTATGCACAGCAGACACGCTGTCATAATGCAAGTGTATCAAACAACCAACAAGTCAGTGCATCTCACAAAGCAGTCACTGTTGTTGTTGTTGTTGTTGTTGTTGTTGTTGTTGTTGTTGTTTCAGAGCCCAATTTGGTCAGAGTAGAAGTTATAATTCTCTGAGCCATAAAAATCTCATCATGAACATGGAGCCTCTGGTACCAGCACTGCCCTCTACCAACGAATACGAAGAGACAGCCGCAGACGGCGGTAGGGGGATACTACTTACTCTACACACAAGTACACACAACAAACACACACACATGCCCTCCTGTCACGAACCTCTGGAAAGTCATACGAGGTCTCCCATATGTCGGACGAAGCACATGCACAACCTCTCAGACGCAGAGCGTTAATTGAGCAGCTGATGCTCACCATCCCTCCATCAGTCTTGTCTCCCTGGAGACACCAATTGCCGCACGCTAAAAATACCCTTTCCATGATCCTCCCTAAGGATCCAACCATGCCTGTGTGACTTTGTGTGTTCTTACAGAGTAAAATACACTCTGTGACAGCACAGAAACACAGCTGTATACCCAGCTTGGGTTATCAGCAATGAAAACTCAATTAGAGATTATTTATTTGTCTCCAAGGGGTCTGTCTCTGTTTATGCCCTTGCATGCTACTGGGTGCCTTTGTTTGTTTGTCTGTTTTCCTGGATATGGGTGTTTGTGAACATTCACTGGTTGTATCATAAAAGGGAAAGTCAGAGCTATATCTACAGTAGTTCAACTGTGATCACTGGTTATATGATGTGTGCTAGAATATGTATAATCATCATTTCTAAATGATCCTTTTTCCCTTTTCAAGCATTTGTTCAGTGCTTTACCAAATTTTAATCAGTATACACTCTAAAACTTTAAAAACGTTTCTAATACATGTTTGCTAAAGAGAGAATGTCATCCCCCGCTATAATATTTTTGTTCTAAAAATATTCTGAGAATATTATAGCATAATGTTATGGTTTTTTTTGTTACATAGTGTCCTTTACAAAGGTAGAATAACATTCCTAAAAACTTTCTCAAAATATTTTATCATTTTTAAAATATTTTTCATAACACTGTCAAAACATTATGCCCTAATTTTTTTTTTTAATGTTTTCAGTAGCAAGTTTTTATTTTTTTCAGAATGTTGTTGAAGAAAAACTTCAACTGAAAACCTTCCTAGAACCATTCATGATTTATTTCTTGGATCCTTTTAGGCAGTATGAATTAAACACAATTTCAAGACAAGGTTTAGAATTTAGGACAGTAGTTAACAGAACTGAGTAACACAGTCTTGTTTATCCGATTCATCACAAAAAACTCATCAATAACATTTTTATTTTTATAAAATGTGTGCCTTTTTTTTAAGAGATTACTCATAAGTGCTTTCAAAGTTTCCAGGAAGAAACAATAATGTTGTACAAATAATGAAGGAAAATCTATTTTCTTGGTAAAAGAAAAGCCCCAGTAAATAATGATTTAATGCTCTTTATTATCAAAAACTTTATCCTCTGCTTACTTGCCTGTCAACAAATTAGACATGTTAAAAGCGACCTGTAGAAAATACTGAGCAGTATATTAGTTCCTCGATGATTAATATAATATGAAATATTTCTATTGTAACAGACTTCTTAGGAAATAACGAAGAGATTTTCAGCCTGCAAAATAAAGCATCACGTATTATTTTGTCAAAGCTGTCTCCCCACGGGATGGTCGAAGAGAAGGATCTATTTTTCCCTCTCTGAGGTGATGTGGCCGAGCAGATCAACACTGCCCAGGAGAAAAACCAATGAAGCGGCACAGAGCAGTTGGTATTTTAAGGCTTTTTCCCCAGGACACAACCCACACCAGATTTATGTAGTCCATAAAAAGGGACTCACAACACTGTAGGTGTTAGTTTCCCTCATGACATTGTTTTTGCACGTTATCATTATTCTCTGTCACTTTTTCTCTCTGTTATTATTCCTGACACTCTCCACGGCAACCTAATATCTGATTGAAGCATAAATCTAAGCACAGTGTAAGGTTACCCGGGACAATACAAGAGCAGGGATGGAGCAAGGCAAGAGAAAAGAGATGGAGAGAATATAAGAGAGGAGAAAATGGACTGTAGGGTTGAGTGGTTGAATAAAGGTTAGGAAGGATGCACACCAAGAGCTCAACCTGGAGATAAGGATGGGAAGGGATGGAGAGTGTAAGGCAAATTGAGGGTCATATTACAGAAACATAAGAGCGGTGGAAGAAGAGGCAAAGAAAACAAAAAAATATACAAAATATCAGTCCAAAAAAATAACACTTTGTAAATATATATTGCAATAATATATATGCAATAATCATATATATGCAATAATCATATTTTCAATAATAATGTTAAACCAGTAAAATTATTAGAAATACTTCTGTACATTGCCCAACTAAATCACATGTTGTTTAATTGTATTTGCATCTTTACTAAAAAAGAATGTGTACAGACCCAGAGTAGGCGGCCAAAATGGAAGTCAAACATGAACAAAAATCATGTAGGAGTAACATTCAGGGCTTGAGAGGCAGTACCTTTTTAAGGCCTGAATAGAATCTGAGGATTCTCTTCTCAGCCTGAGCCACTGCGGATCATGGGATTAGAGCTGCCTGTCATCTGCAAGACAAAACTAAGGGCAAGTAAAGTTTAAAAAAAAAAAAAAAAACAGTCACTGTCATCCGTAACGCAAAGTAAAATTGTGATGTTCCCCGTATTCTCACTGGAAATCAGTGCTGTACTGCCAATCAAGTATGCCAGGATAAACCCTGCTGCATCAGTGGGCCGCTGGACCGTCAAAAAGTCCATAAAATTGTTTACTGAGGCCGTTTCTTTCTTTGCTGGCCCTCTCTTTGTGCCTGTCATTGTTGTCCTTGTAAAGACCCTGGATCTACCACTGACTTTTCATTGCTGTCTTTTCTTTTCTCCATCTACCTATCCATCCATCCATCCATCCATCCATCCATCCATCCATTCATCCATCCATCCATCCATCCATCCATCCCTCCGTGCTCACCTTCCTTCACTCACACACATCAGCCTGCTCTCTCGGCTTTCACACTTGTACAATACCATTATGTTGTTGCACCATCACTCTCTTCAAACTGTTGATAGACTTCTCTCTCTCTCTCTCTCTCTCTCTCTCTCTCTCTCTCTCTCTCTCTCTCTCTCTCTCACTCTCTCTCTCTCACTCTCATGGGTCTTGTGACATAATTTACGGCCACCCCCTCTCTTTATCTGCATCCTCTCCTCTGTCCTCCTCTCTCTGTCTTTCTCTCATCTCCCCTCATCCTATTTAGAGTAAAATCAATTCTTTCCTGGCTCAGGGTCAAAGAGCTGCAGTGGGAATCATCTCAGCTGTCTCAGTTTGTCAGCTTGGGAGGGGCAGGAGGTAGTCATCAAATCAAGGGCCCCGTGCACTACTGCCAGTATACAGGCTGAGTAATATAATGAGATTCAATTTGAAAATGCATTGTTTCCCACTGCAGTTCCTGCCAATCGATGTTGTCTGCCACTCAATAAAATATTGATGTTTTAGCTGCAAATTATATAAAAGAAAACAAATGGTTAATAAAAACAATATCGCCGCAGAAGGTGGCGAGACAATCGCACGAATTAGGATAACATTACTGACATTTGTCCAGACTCTCCTTAAAGATATTTATTGTTTTGCGCTCAGTTCAGTACAGACCAGAAGAAATACAAACAGAGCTTTAGAGAAAAGTCCCTCACTGCATGTAGTGGGTTTGCTTTTCAGATTGTAAAGAAGGTTAGAAAAATGGTCCCATTACCCCCAGCCCACATCTTTCCAATATTGTACATTTTAGTGACCGAAAAGACAAGGAAAGATTGTCCAAAAAATGTGTGTTGACCTGCATTTGAAAGATAACTTAACTGATCACTATGATGACACGTTTTCACCCTGCAGATGTGGTTGGACATGTCAAACAAAGTAGTTTGTAACAAGCACACCCCGACTGATAAATAGTGAAATGCTGACTGTTTTAAGAAGACTGCTGCAAAGACTTTGGGATTGAGTGTCCTCGAGATGGTCTAGGATCACCGTCTAAATTCAGTGCACTAATCTCAGCCATTAGAGAGGAAACAGGAAGCTGACCCAAGGTCAGTGCTGACCTTGTTCTGTTTGTACAGCCTGTTCTGTTCTTATCTAGCAGAATCCATAGACACACACAGACACACACACACACACACACGCACGCACACACACACACAGAGTAGTTATATTTTGGCTAGGACTATCTGTGCAGGTTTCATTGGGATTAGATTTCATATTTGTATCTGACATAAGAAGTTTCATCCACGGTCCTGCATCACTTAACACAACCCTGGAAGTGATAACAACAAATCTTCTGTTTTCCTGAAGCAAACAACTAAACACTTCATATTTATGTCAGATTTTGTCCCTTCAATATCCACTCACTCGTCTGTAGTCACAAGTAGCTCAGAGGGTTCTGTGTGAGTGAATGAAGTTTTGGAGTATAAGCGACTTACCATAGGGTGAAACAAAAATAAGTGTATCTTGTAGAAGGAAAGGCAGAGATAAAGAAAGACTTGCACAAAGGAAAAGAAAATGATCCCCGTCCCATACAGGGTCCGGCCTGCCCCTCTGTAATCAGAGTTAGATTAGGTGCCCCTCTGCAGCTAGGACCACCTGGTTATATATAGAAATTGCAGCTTTGGGCCTGATCCTCCTCTAATGCCCCCTCCAGTCTTTGTTAACATCACTGACATTCACAGTAGGGTCCACCATGTCTGTGTATGAGAGAGAGAGAGAGAATGCGACTGGGGTACATCTCTCACCGTCTCTATCAGTGTGTATGTATAGGCGTGTTTTTTCGTGCACACGGGTGTGTGTTGGAGCTCAGCCGGCAGTCCAGTCAGTCAGGGTGTGGGGGTCCTTCTGTAGACAGCTGGTCGTCAGCCTGAACGATGGAGCTTCTGGAGCACAGAAACAGCAGTGATGTTGGAGGCGGCCTCATGCAGAGTAGTTTGGAATTTGGAGTTAGTGACCGTCCCAATGTAGGCGACACACTGATCTGTGGGAGCCAGGGCCAGACAGGGGGACTCGAACTGGACATGACACCAGAGAGACTGCAGGGCGAGGGAATGGAGGAGGGAGAGGCTGGGGCTCTCCAGGTCTTCCACCCGGGGGAAGCTGCAGATGAGCGAGCATCAATTGTAGTGGCTGAAGCTTTGAGGTGCCAGGTGACGATAACAACACGACGCAGCCTGCATCTACGCATAGCCAATCACACAGCACGGGATGTTTATGTACGACTGGTGGGGCATGGAGGACGCATCGCTGGAACCAATACTGGACCTCCGAGAAACACACTGGAACAGAGTAAGATTAGTGGAACAGGCAGGAATATACTAACATATACAGGAGGTATGGTCAGTGTAGTGCAATGTTTTACAATTCACTGAAGTGCTATTCATACTGGAGACTGAAGTAGAGGCCTTTCCATCTTCCCAGTGCAGATTTAAACATGTATTTCTATAGTCAAACCGAGAGGTAAGTGATTGTTTAGCTCAGTAGTTGGGTTGCCACGTCTGTTGTGGCAACCGCCTGGTGCAAACTGTAAGTGCAATCTGCCAAATATCCTGTGACTCTCAAGAGACCTCTTTATTGTAAGTGTGTGTGCGACTGTGTGAGAGTGTGTGTTTGTGCTCACGTGATGAACTATGCACAATGCATGTCAAGGTAGCTACATTATACACTATACACTTATTACAAATCCATAATACTTACAGTACAGCACGGTGCTTCAGCATGCCATGTTTGATGTCTGAACAGCAAACAGACTTGTTGTGAATTAACAGACTGAAAGATTTTGAAAACACACTTTAATTATTTGGTCGGTGGATTCGTGAAGGTTTTGAGTGGAGCACCAACATCGGTTTTCATGCTTTTGTTGCTGTTGTGAATGTGACTGGAATTATTATTACTAATTAGTGATGTATTTGATAGTGATCATTTGATTTTGAACCTTTGGTAACTGCATTCCTGTTGTTCAGTATGAACTTCGCCCTCAGACCTTGATGCTTCTCTTTCTGGCTTGATTCTACAGTCTTCCTTTTGGCATGATTCCTTCTGAAGTGTCCTTGAGCCTGAAACTGAATCTTCTTCAGGTTTAGGAGTGATACTTTGTACATTTGATCCTGCTCTTGATTTGATACTGTTGATGCAAAACTGCAGCACATCACTGAACTTTGCTGCACTTAAGAAAAACAACTTAGAAAAATGACTTGAAGGGAAACAAGATTTTAAACTAGTTGTAATCCTTCAAAAACAGTTGAGATTAAGTGTGTTGAATAAATTTAAAGAGAACTGAGTAAACATTTAGCACAGCAAACAGCAGATTTATTTTAGCGCACGAGCACAGTCGTACAGATAAATATACCTGAGAGGTGTTTGGGTGCTGAAGATGAGGTTGTATGACAATGATGAATACGTCTGTCGACACTTGCATAAAACGCTGCTCTGTGTGTGCACAAGTCTGTGTTTTGTCTGTGTGTGTATGGTGGCCACACAGGAATCTAACACCTTGTAGTGTGGATCACCTCATAAGGAGAGGTTTGTGTCTGAGCTAACAGAACAGAAAGCAGACAGCATTATAAATGGGAAACAGCAGCAGTGTGAATGTCTTGTATCTTTAGTTAACCCCTTTATGTCCAATGCTTTTTTTTATTTTTTTTATTTCCACTTGAAAAAAATCCCCAAATTTGGTCTGTAAAAGCTGTAAGACCATAATTAATAACCTCAGGATCCATGGATAAGAGACTCTTGGGAGAATTTTGAAATACAATATATCTCCTTATCCTTATCACAAGGTCAGAGTGAGATATGAAAGACTTAAAAATTACCATTTTTACGTCATTCTCCAAAACTGTAGATCAAAGGGAGAAGAAAAAAAAAAAAATCACAATTTTATTTGTCAGTGACACTGGTGTTTTTGAGCCTGTACACAATATCCTCAACTGCAACTGTACCAAATCTGTTAGAAAAGAAATTAAGCACAACAAATGCTACTTCCAGCAGCACCAGGCTTTATTGAATTTTTAGCAGTGTATCGATATCATATCAATATTGTAGTATGTCATAATGTTGTCTCTCCCTGGTTTTAAAGGCTGCATTACAGGAAAGTGACATAACTTTCAGACAGTTCTACCTGTTGTCTTATTTACCTTTACCCACTTAGTCATTGTATCCACATTACTGACGATTACGTATCAAAAATCTCAGTTTTGTGAATAGCATCCTTAAAATATCATTGCAATATCGATTTTGAGGTATTCGGTCAGAACATTACTAATATTTCATTTTGTCCACATCTTCACTGCTTCATTCATTACACGTACGGCCTGGTGTCAGTAAAGGGACCTCCAGGGTTGAAGGGATTAAAAGTTAAAACTCAGGATCTCTTACTTCTGACTCGGCAAAATAAACTTTTTCTCCTTCTGGTTAAGTCATATTAAAACTGAACATTGCTTCCCACATAGTTTTCACTAAGCAAATATTAATCCTACCATTTTCATACACTGATAAAGTCATTTTAGTCAGCTTTCTGTGCAGCATCATCAGCTGGTATTTCACTTGCAAATTATAGTCAGTTAAAGACACATATAAAGTGAATTAATGGTGGATCAGCTGCACAAGTCTACATACTGTACCATCGATATTATGCATCACATAATCAAGTCTTCTTTTTCATCATAGTAATACAGCTAATTTAACACATCATAACACCCGTCATTAATGAATAAGACTTGAGACCCAAGTGTGAAAATCTCCTCTGATTCATATATTTTTACATCTAATAAATCTGTAATCTGTTACAGTCTGGTATCGTACTACTGTGTGCACTGTGCACTGTGAGAAGATGAATTATGATCAATTGATTCTATTTCTGGAAAAGTCTGGTGAAATATTTTACGAAACCCGCATCCAGTAATGTTTCAATGTTGAACTTTCATGTCTATTTTCATCATTCTACTTCCAGCTTCCTCGGCTCTGTGCTGTTTTTATTCTGATCCTGTTTCCATGTTTTTCAAGTAACTATAATACCGCCATCTTTTCCCTCCCTGAGTTCACACACTTGTTGGCTTTTTGCTGACTGTTTCCATGGTAGCTGTCACCACTTGCTCCTTAGGCTTTTCACTCCTTCACTCTCCCTCTTTTCTTTCTTCTTTAATTTCTCTCAATTCCTATTTGAATCAGTTGGCATGGTAACTGATTAGTCACTTTGGCCTTGAGTTCCTGTGTCTGATTTTATGTTTCTTGATAAAATCGAGTGCTGTGAGTTTGTAGCAAACAAACATCTGTGATTTTATTTGATATATGAACCTTTGTTTTTCAACCATGCACTGTGAACTTTCTGTCGATGTATGATTAACAATCTACGGTGGTTGTGTTTTTCCACATAACTGTGTGTGATCATGAGATACAGTCTGGATTAGAGGTGTTGACTAGCTGAGTCATACGTCACTGGACATTTACTCCGCAGCTCCTATTAAATCCACAGCAGGAAGACAGCTGGGCTTATTTTTAACATGCACGCACGCACACACACACAAACACACACATACCACATTCAGATTCATTTTGTGCATCGAGGCATCAATTATGTCTCCAAAACTCATCATTAAGTCAACACCTAAGAGTGAAGCAGCACACAGCTGCTCTGTTTTCAGGCTACGTCACATCAGCAGGAATAATGTTCACTGTTCATTATTTTATTTTAATGGAACTATAAATTGAAATCAGCATGCAGAAATACAATGACGAACATTTTCATCAAACATCTTAATGAAGTTCACCATCATCATCATTATCATCACAAACTGAATAACAACCTGTGTTGTTATTGTCCCTACTGGCATTCGTAGGCCAAATGCAATGACGTCCATGCACTTGAAGCCAAGCAGATGAGAACACTTAAATGCAGCCAGTTTGATGTCAACAAATTGTATCACTGCCCTCAGGGTTCAAGCAAGGTTGTGTATGTATTTTAATTTTTGGATTGTTACCTTTTCATTTTTCACATGATTTTCCTCTATCCTTGAGTAATAATACAAGAGCGACATCTTGTGGTTTACGGTGTTCAACTGCAACATAAAAAGCACTGCGAAGAGGGCCCTTTGCCCCGGTTGCATACAAATACACATTCATACTGTGAACATGGACACTGTTGTCCACTGGAACACACAACAGATATTAAGTAACTAATCATACCAAAAAAAACAACAATTATATGTTGCAAAAATACATGTACGTTTGATATTTGTGAAGTTTCCTATTTTGCAAATGTATTATTATAATTATGATGAGCAGTAGAGTTATTATTAATATTTTTCTTAATATTATTAGTGTTATTATTGTTGTTAATAAACTGACAGCCTTCCAGTCAAACTATTAGGTCTATATTCTCAAGTTAATGGATTATTCTCCTTGTACGATGTAAAATTTAAAACATGTTCCTGTGTCTTTCTGTATTTTTCCCTCAGCAGGTGTTGTTGCTGTGAAGGACTCTGTCCCCTTGTCTCCTCACAAACCTTCAGCAGCACCTGCCAACACAGAGCAACAAAGTATTGAAGGAGGAAACTCTGCTTTGGACAATGACCTGCAGCCTCCCCGTGTTCCCATGGAAACCTCAAGTCTCCGGGCTCAATCGCCCAAAGCTGAAAATGAATTGGAGGAAGAGGACGAGGCCAACGGCGCCCTCACCATATCAGAACTCTCCTACAGGTCTGTAGAGTTTTATAATAAACAATCCAAAGCAGCTTTAACCTGTAACCTGAAGCGCTCTTTACCTGTTAAAAGTCAAAAAAATTAATCATTTTCCAAAACTATGTTGAATATGTCACAACAAAAGCCGCATCTTGGTGTTGCTATAGCAACTCCAAGCCACTACCTGGGGCTGCCACTGAGTCCCTGTTTTCTAACAAGAAATTACTGCGCTTTTCACACCGCACTCAGCCTGGATCACAGAAAGCTTTCTCATTGCCACATTCGTGACACATTCCAAAGTGGCCTGACCCCGACTTTAGCCTCAGGTTTGTTAGCAGGGTTTCACACCCCCCCCCCCCCCCCCCCCCCCCCCCCCCCCGGAAATCAACTAAACAGGTGCCTAGAAGATGCCAATGTGGAACAGGGCTGAGGTCAAGTATGTACGTAAGTCTAGTTTGTAAACATTAGTTACAGACATTTAACCCAGAGCACCTAGAAGTGCAGTGTGAATCATACAGCCCTGAGCATTTAACCCTGGGAAAACAACGTGTGTGAAAAGTGTCAGTAGACCCAGGGCTTTTCTATGAATATGCAGTATGACAAGTGTGTATAGTTTAACAAGGAAAGTAGTCCTCAAAGTCGCTTACAATTGTTCATCCAGCAAATAAAAACTTAATTTTAAAACTGGAAACAGTGTAAGAGGCACTTGCAGTAATGTGCACACCTCTGTTGCTAGCTGAACAAAACATGCAAATCCATTGTTTCCCTATGGGACTGCGCCTCTGGCTAATTGCATGCTAGGCACTTTTCTTGTGCAAACAAAACTGTTCTCCTTTCCAGCATCACACCCAGATGTTTCACTTGACAAAGCTCGCGTTGCCATTTTCAAGACACAAAATCTTTACAGCCACATGTATTTTTAAGCATTTATCTTATTTGAAAGTTGTCGGTGTTGCTGAGCCCTGGTCTGACATCACCTTTGAGAAATGTTCCTTCTTTTAGGTTCTTGTTCTATTGAGTATGTAATAAAACGTGTTTTCTAAATGTGTTTGACTATCATCCCTCTATTCTCCAGCCCCTGTGCCAGCATGCTTCCCACCCCGGTGGACGACAGTCAGGGAGGCGTCGACTTGCTCTTCTCCTCTCCGGTCCAGAGCCCCGCCAGGCTGTTGAGGGAGCTCCACGCTGACCCCGACATTCAGGCCCAGCTGGAGGCTGAGAGGGAGCGAGACCGGGCCTACGAACGCACCCGACTGGCTGCGAGAAGTCGAATGAGCGGCGTTCTAACCAGCAGCCTCCGCCTGCTGTCGTCCAATGAGAGAGTCAACGCATGTGTGCTGAGCGTTGCCCGCTTTGTTGCCGTGGTAATGGGTGTCCTGCTTGTCACTGTGCCCACACTGCTGCTGCTGCTGGAGTCAGACATCGATGTGTCATTCCTCCACGAGATCCGCCAGACGCCGGAGTTTGAGCAGTTTCACTACGAGTATTACTGCCCACTGCGACGTTGGATCCTGTGTAAGATCAGCATGGCCATGGAGAACCTGTGGTCAGACTGAAGAGGAAAAGAAGGACGGAAAAGGAGACTAAGGAGTCACTGCAGCGGAAACAGATAAGCCCAAATGTCAGTCTTAACATGTGGTTTAATCTTATATTCAGTCTTAATAACTGTAGCCTGTCTCTTGAGGTTAAAGTCTGCCAATGGGATGAAATGATTCCACTTGTTTAATAGCAAGTGCATTTTATTATGCAAAGCTGCAATGTATCACGTATTGTGGCTCACAAAATTATGTTTCATTAAAAAGGGAAGTCAGATGGATTTACTGGCAGTGTTCCCGCAGTGAGGTGCCTCTTTGAACAACATAGTTTCCAACTAAATTACACTGAAAAAAGTAGAAGTGTTTCACCACTTTGGCAGATGTCTTGAAGGAAAGAAGAAAAGAAAAAAAGATAATGGAGAAATACAATTTTAATCATAAGATCCGATCACTTGTTAAGACAGACACTTCTGACAGTGATAAACAGAAAAGAAAGAGGACGAGACACTGTGTTCAAGGAAGACCTTGTGGAAGGAAAATAATAAATTAAGGAAGTCATGGATGGAAAAAAAAAGTCCCAAAACGTAAATGGCCTGTTCGCTCCTGATGCTGACAAGTTGATGCAGAGACTCTTTAGTAAGTATCACAAACCATTCTGATTGGTTCTCATCCTCAGAGCAGAGCGCCTGATTGGTCACAGAGCCTGTCAGTCATGACGGAGTGGGTGGGAACAGAAAGAGAAACGACTGATTTGAATGCAACAATAGCCACAGTCAGAGGTACATTATATATATTTAAAAAACAAAAGAGAGATATTGATAATTAATACCAATCATAAAAGTTGTTTTTAACGTTTTGTACATTTTTATGTGATCCAGATCTTTCAGGAATTTTTCAGTCAGAGGATCTACTTTGATCTTATTTTCAAATTAAGAGTTTACAAAAGATTACAAAAAAAAGCAAATTTATTGAAGTCTTTAAGGGTGATGGGTGTTGAGAAATTTTAACTATTTTTTAAGACTACCGTCAACATTTGTTGACTTGGTAGCACCCTGGGTTTTTTCCTACAGAGGTTATAGCACAAATCTTTTACACAGAACACAGATTACAGCTGTTTCAGATTATGTGATGTCATTTTGGAAACCGGAGGAAGGCAGGAGAGAAACTTCAGCCTGTTTGTGATGTTAACACGTGTGTTTTGTTGAACTTCTAAATGTCTTCTGACCTAAATGTTAGCTCATCGGTTAATGCCACTAGGGCATCTTTCAACATCAAAGACAGTTTTGACTGAAAATGTATAGAGAAGAATTCAAGGGAAGAAAATGTTGCACAGGCTTGTCAGGAAAAGTTACTGTGTGGTAAAAATAACCATGATTTTGGACTTGAGGTTGGTCAGTTGTTCGTTGATAGTGTGCTAGTATGGTTGGGTCTCTATTGTATGTTTCAGGGTGAAATTGAGGAGATAGGATGGCTCAGCCAAAATGAACAGAGGAACAGGTGTGCATGCTCCAACTAGGTAGATGAAAAATAAAGGGACAAGTGATGTGTTGACCAACATGACAGAGGTATTATGTTATAGATGGGGTGGATATTTAATGGTTTCTGGTTTGAGTATGTTTAGGGCTGTGTTCATGGACAGTCACTGGTGATATGGCTGATGTCCCAATACCCACGTACATAGTGGAGGTATCCTGAGGACTACAGAATCAAATTTCAATAATATCAAGGCAAAAACAGAATAAAAGATAGTACAATAATAGACACAAAATGAACTGTAGATTTTGACCTAATGCTATGAGAGTGTGTTACTGTTTTTGATACAGTTAATATGATTGAGCACTATGACTGAGTATGAAACAAAACCAAGACTTATGTTGCCCTGATAAGAAAAGTGTCTTTTCAATACGTGGAGCCATCAGTATGTTGCTTGTTCAGCCTATAGACGGTGCCTGTTAGTTATAGTATAGTGGTCTGAATGAACAGGAGCACAGAGAGGTACAGAGATGAGAAATGACTTCAGATAAAATCAAAAACAGGTATTTCAAAAAATTATAATAATAAAGTTCTGTTCAAAATGTAGTTTGATTTGGATCAACTTCTCAGGAAAGGGCAATAGCATTTTATGTTCAAAATAATGTGTCAAAAAAATACTAAAAACATTTAAAAATGCATCTAATCACAGCATAATTATAACCAGAACAGTCACACGTCTTGTTATTATGCTATTCTGAATATCCGAACACTGTAAGTGAAGCCAGACATAAATATGGCCGCAGACTGTCTGGGTTGTTGTAACCTAATTTAACTCAACTCATGTATGTATCCATGTCATTTTAATAGAAAAATATAACACAAAAAGCTGTAACTGTTGAGAGCCAATTAATTGCAGTTCGGCCCTCACGGCTGAACATGCCTACTGCTGGAGTTTACTTCAGCCAATCTCTCTATCAAAGCTTTCACACAGTATTCAGGCTCTTGTGAAGAACTGAAGTAATGCTTTAAAGTTTATTTTCGGAAGTCACTCTCCATACTCAATGTGAGTTGGCTGCTACAGAAGCCACTGCAGTGCACATTACCATCAAAGCCCTCATATTCTCCTCTTTGCTGCCTCATATATCAGCCGTGTTGTAATGTAACTCTGTAGACTTTATGCATTAAGAAGCTTTATGCATATAGCAAATATGCAGTAACAACAAAAACACTTATTTGGGACAAAGCATTTATTTTCCTATTACAGCACATGCACTGAGTTTCAATGGTGAAACCAAGCAAAGGGCCAAACCACTATAATGACAATGTTTGCATAACAGATTCTGAGATGGATGGAGCTGATGTATGCTCTGCTAAATGACCACCATCATCCCATGCTAAGTAGCAGAAGGGGATCCATCCTGTCTTCATTTGTAACTGTTCCTTTCACGCACGGACCTTCTCGGGCGAGTCACTGTAGATTTAAAATTTAAAAAAAAAAGACTCTGTAAAGGTTTTATGTACACAGCTCTACAGACATAGTTCCTTTACTTCTGTGCTCCATCCTCCTCCAACCAAACTCTCTGCTCTCTTTGCTGACCTCTCAATGCAAATTGCATGCCCTCATCTGTAAATACAATGTTTATAGCTGTGGCAAAAGAAAACCCAGTGTGGGTACAGATTTCTTTCCTTTCTTCCCTCTGTGTGTCTTGTCCGTGTAAAGCGATCTGGATATAGGCTTGGCTGTCTCGACCATTGTAGATCAACGCATGTTCTCTGTGTTTTTACTAAAAGGAGAAAAGACTTGAGTCAAACACAATTTGGCATCGTAGCGGTTTAAACTGCTTTTAAAAAAAAAACAACTGAGTTTTGGGCCGCATTTTTAACCTCTGACTTGACAAGACTGGACACACGTGGTTGCTAATTCTTGTCAGCTTCCCATCGGGTGAGCCGGTCGAAATATGTCTCAGTATGCCGCAAGAAGCGGATGACTTGGAAATGGTCGTTTTAAAATCTTCTAAAAACCAACTCTAAATTTGTTGACTATTTAGCTTCATCGTGCTTTGGCTGCGTGTTTGTAAATCATTTAAAGCCAGATGCTAAATGCCAGTGCTAACACCTAACCTCATTGCTAACACAGCACGCCAGCATGTTCGCTGCTGTATATCATAGGCGGGGTTGGGGTTCATTCATTTTTTTATTTTTTTATTTTAAGAAAGGAAAACAGTTATAATCACACTATCTATTGAATATTATAGGCGTTGCCAAGTGGAAAGTAAACCTTGCAAACCTCTTATTGCAAACAACTAAAAGGCCTTTTGGTTCTGTGATTAAAACAGACTTGGCACTGGCCGTATATAACTGTAGCGTTATATTAGTTTGGAGCTCATTTATTATTTTAACAGCTTTCAAAGGGGAATTTAACCACTTTGAGATTTAGCTCTTATTTTGAGCTACTGAACTCGAGTTCCTGTGTTTGACAAACAGCAAATAGATGGACTGAACGTTTGTTGCCTATAAATAAAACTGTGATAATAAAAAAAAAAATAAAAAAAAAAAAAAACAAACATCGAGATCACACAGCAGTTGATGTCACCTCTGAGGTATTAGCCTGATGCTAATTCAGCAGTTCCTGACATGAGTCAAGTATTTACAAACCTTAAATTGAATTACCTGTCTTTAATCAATACTATAAAATAAACAAAAGTGCTTTCCCAAAAACTGGTATTCAAACTATTTCAAACTTATACACAATTACTGTTTTTAATTAATTTATTTAAGATTTTAAATATTTGAACTCAGGTCTACTATATGCAAAACTACTGGACATCACATCACAAGAGGAAAATGAACTGTATATTAATTCAGTGTTGTGTGGGCATGTATAGTAGCAAATTCTCTTGCACGGTCCCTATGTTGTTTTTATTTGTTAGTCAAACTTGTTTTGTTGTTTTATTGGTTAGTCTTTTTTTTTGTCATTTAGTCTTTTAATAAGAAACTCTGGGAGATTTAATTTGTGAAGAATCAGAAAAAAAAGGGGGAAATAGTCCCTAATGACCCCCTCTCTTCTGGGACAACCAAGCCTTATGAACTTTGTGAAGTGAAAATTTTGAATGTTTGTATGTTATAAAAGAAAACATGGATTGTTTTATATGTTAATACTGCCACAATAAAGCTCCCTAATGAATATATATTGAACTATGGTCCTTGTGACGATTATTTTGATGTTCTCACATTTTCAATCAACCATTTAGACCAAACATTTCTCACCACTTTTCATGCTTTCTTTAAGCTTTGCCTCTCTCGTGTGGTGGAAATGAGTTACTACAGTTTTTGTTGTCGTCGCTATGGTGACATTTGTGGGAGCAACACAAAGATTTCTGGAAGACAGGGAGTGTTCAAACCTTCATTGTCAGGACTTTTCTCCATTAGATTAGAAATATGTTTGTATACATTTACCCAAAGAAATATTGTAGGTGCTACAATACCTTCTGTAGCTACTGGAACTGTCCTGAGACAAACAGAAGTCAGGAAAGCTTCTAGGTAAGAGTGATTTATTTTCCTAAACTGAATTAAACTGTAACTGTTGTTTTAGGCAGAAATATGTGTCACCAGAAACTCAATTTGAATCCTATAATTGCTTTAAAAACCTAAATCATGATTGGAAATTTAATGTATAGTTTGAAACTGAATTTCAATACAATTTAAACTGAATTTAATGTTCTAAAATTGAATTCAATTGAAACATCATCTGAATCTGTATTTGATCCTTGCAGACAATTAATCTCTCTCTCTCTCTTTGATCTACAGCACCACAATGAAAAATTGGCCGATGGCACAGGCAGACAGTAGGGCACTTGGGAGGAGCTCCCCTTCATGGATACATAAGGTGCTAGTTGGATAAAAATGAGTTGTGAATTTGCTCTTGATTGCTCTTCCTAAAAGACCCAGATGTGTGAGACACAAACTGAAGCTGAATTTCAAAGCGTGAAACTGATTGCGAGAACTGAAAATGGAAATATAGAGAGTTTGATTTTCTGTGTGGATCCAACAGTTTCAGAGCGAAGAAATTTCATAATATTACATTCCCTTTCAAGTTTATGGAGATTTGGTCTCAAAGAAATCAATTTAGATTCACATTTTCTGTGATATTATTTCAATTCAAAAGTTCAAATTCAACAGTGAAATTACAAATGTTAAATCAAATATGATTGATTATAATTCAGTTTCATGTGACACTTATGTCTGCTCATAAACAGACAAAATCTAACACAAGGATATGTGCCTGTATTTATTGCGTTGTGTGTAGTGAATCAATATAAACAGTTGTTTGTTGCTGCTTATCAACAGGACAGGACAGTGTTGTCTTAAGTGTGCACAGTCTGACCATCATTTCCCTGGAGGTGTGTACAGTTAGGTCAAATGCCATAAACATAATGGATAAATCTGAAAAACATGAGCCACAGTCACAGACAGATGCAGCTATGGAGACACTTCCTATCACAAGAACAAGAAGTGCTGCTTCCGATCTCCCGGAGGATGCTGGGAATTGTAGGCAGAGCATCAGTCAGGAGCTGAGCCTCCATCTTCTCAGTGACTCTCTTTTCAGTGAGCGGCAGAAACTGAGGCACGTGTTGGACTTGGCGGACAGTTTCATTCGTAGCAGTTCAGAAGTTTGCCATGAATTTTGCAGAGCTGACAGTTTGATACAGACTGATGTCAAACACAGAGGAACAGAAAAAAGATCACCTGAACATCCACCCGCAGCTAAATACTATGACCCAGTTTCCTGTGCTGCAGGTGGTAATGAGGTTTTTGAAGGAAGAGGGAGTTTGGAGAAGGTTTGGCAACGCGAATCCTCAAACTACAATTACTTCTGTCGACTTCCCTTTCCATATGATCTCCACTTTCCCTTCTCCTTCTCACCTGCGAAAGATGAGGAAACTTGGCCTCAGAATGGGGAAACTGAAAATATGAAAAATATGGAGCTACAACTCACCACCAAAAAGCAAACTCCCAGCCAAAACAACTGCATCACAAGCAGACTACAAGTGTCTAATCAAAGGCTCAACACAGACATATCCTTGAGCAGCACAAATCAAACGCTTGCATCAGATGATGAAAAACAGTTGATCAAAGAATCCACATCATCCGGGAGCACTGCCATCCATAAAATGAGCACAGTGTTTGGAGCTGTGAGTACCTTAAAACCGTTACTTAAAAGCAACGATTTTACCGACATGATTCCTAAAACAGCTGGAGCTCAGTCAAAAGGAGTGCCAGAAAATCAAAAGGAAGTGAGAAAAGCGGCTGAGGAAATGGAAGACAACAAAAAGGAGAAAATAGAGGATGACAGGATAGAGCAATATTGTGGAAAGATGCATGAAGAACAAGAATCCCACTCAGATTTGGTTGTTCACGCACAAAACAAAACAAGCCACAGTGAGCTAGAGACAATACCTGTGCAGATGGCAAAAAGTGCACACCCTAGTTCTACCTGTCATTTAAAACTACCATCAAATTTGACAATATATGAGCAGTACCAACTGTGTGTGGATCAGTTGCATCACCTCAGAATAACACAAAGGCAACATATCAAATCGGCATGCTTCACACAGTCACCTGAGAAAGAGAGGAAGACATCTGAAGAAACTGCAGGATTTGTACCTGCATCTTTCTTTGAGGTGATTGCTCACATTGCAGATCTTGAGATTAACAACCAAGGACACAAAAGGGTTACACATGCAGAAAAGTCACCAGTCACCAGTAAAATATCAAAATACAATAGAAATGGGACAAAAATGAGGGGACATGGAGAGACGGAATATTGTGACAATTTGACTGTGAACAAAACACCTGCAAACGAAAGCAGGCGTTTGTGTCAGAAGAATAATCCTCAAAGTGCTGCACATTTGGACCTCAACAGCAAGAAACATGGGGATTTTAAGCAGGAAACTGCAGGGGATAAAGTTGTTAACACACCTACAGAGATCCTGAGGACCAAACCTGGTGACTTTCCCCCTATGGAGGAGAGTGCCACTCTTACCGCTAACACAGGTATTGAATATCATATATGTTCATCACTGTGAAGTTGAATATTGTACCACTGCCCCACATGAATGTCCAGGAGTCAGGACTCTGAAAAATTGTGAAAATAAGTTACATGACAGGATAAGACCACAACCTTTTTGCTTAGCAAATTCATCAATCATTGTGTAACTCATTGTGAAAAAAAAAAATGTCCCCTTGGGGATTAATAAAGTAACTACCTAACCTAACCTAACCTAACTTCTCTCTGTTTTGGTATTTCTGGGAAGCAAAAATCTTCCCTCTCAGGAACTACTCAAAAATATATCAATTAACATGAACTGTAAATCATATACCTAACACAACATGTGTTGAGGGGTTCCAAGAAGACGTTTTCTAATTTAGGCCATCCTGAGGCAAAAGGGATCAAGTAGACAGTTGTGTCATCTGTTTGTGTCTGTGGTCAGGTTCACTGCAAAAGAAGATAAGACGTCACCCAGACAGGAAGGGTCACCAGAGAACAGCCAAAGGTCAAAAGAGGAGAACTGAAGCTCGAGGTGCCCGGACACTCTGTGAAAATTCAAGCATTTCATCGTCTGGAGGAATATTACCAAGGTACAAATTAAGTAATCACATGAACATTGATTTTTTTTTTTTTTTTAGTGGTTTGAATTTTATTCTTGGTAGAAAAAACAATTCTGTGCCCTACTTTAAAAAAAATGTAACACTGGACATCGGATTAGTTTTTCAAAGTACAAGCATGAGTGACCTATAGTGTCTGACGATGTACTGTTCCATTGTGTCAAAGTGAACCTCACCCTCTATCTCCGGCAGCAATCAAGCACCAACGAAATACACAAAGAAAATTAACTCCCCTCAACACAGAAAGAGACCAGACAACAGAATGAAAGACACGCAGGGATACAGGGATACACACACAACCCTGCAACTTTCAGAGGAGACACACACACTTCATCACGATGACCCCAGACCCGTCAGGGGTAAGTTTAACGCTAAAATGACATACTTACCAATAGACATTAAAAAAAATACTATTGAAAAAACAAAAACAGCAAAGTCATTTATGATATATGACTCATTATTTCTGACCAAATTTAACACAAATAGGCTTCTGTTCCCTTATTTGAAATTAATTTCACACTTCATCAAACTTCGTTTCAGCAGCAAGTCATAAGACAGAGAGGATTTTTATTTGAGTTTAAAACTGTGTGTGTATCACGTTGTCAGGGAAAAAATATTTTCACAGTCACATTGTAGGGACTCACCTCTGACATGGGGACAAAAATCTGTTTATTTTATATCAGTTTATTTGTTATTTATCCATTTAAATCAAGTTATTACGGTTAAACTTGGCTTTTAGGGTTTTTGGTTGAATTCACAGTTTCAGTGTACGATGTAATACTTTGGTTCAGATTGTATGGGTTAATTCATGAAAATCTCAACTATTGTGACAAAAATAAAAGAGGAGGGGCTAATAAACTTTTCTCAAATTTTAACCAAGTAAATCCTGGAAACCCTAAGAATTAATACATTTTGTACCCTACCAGAATGTGAGTATAGTACCTGACTCTTTGTTTGTGTTTACAGGTACAGCGGAGCATGTCGGTGTGAACAACAATGGCTGTAAATACAGTGTAAGACAGCTGCACTTTGTTTATTACACTACAAAATTCTCATCTTGTTTTAAAAGATATTGATTTTGATCAAACAAGACGGAGCCAATGATGTCAGGGTGTCATGCAAAAATGATCATGATAATTTGGATTATTATACATTTTCTTGTTATTATATATCATATTATCGTGTACATTCATTACCAATTTAATAATAATTTGTTTTTGTGTTGGATATAAAGATACTTCACTGTGACTTTCACAGATTTTTTTTTTGTGAAGATAATACCTGTGTTTTTTATCAAACATTTTTCTAGAGAACTCCTAACTGTTAAATTGTACATTTGTGTTTTGCTGTCATTGCACCTTGTCAGCCAGCAGATATCCTTGTGATTGACCACTGGCTGTGTTTACCTGATGAGGTGTGGCTGTCCATCCTGTCCCGGGTGTGTCACAGGGATTTGTGCAGAGTGGTGCAGGTCTGCCGCCGTCTGTACACACTGGCCACTGATCACATGCTCTGTGAGTCAGCCTGCAGGACTCGTCTCACTTGACAAAAAAAGGGACATGTTTTGGCTGCACGGCAGAGTTCAGGGTCTGTTTGGTTATTTATGGTTCAGGTTAAACATTAGACATAGGTATGTGGGATGTCCTAAACTTTTTCAAGTAGCAGCACATGGCGTGTTCTCATGATGTAAGTATTTCCAGTGACGTGTACTGTACCACGCCCTGCACAAACACAGGCCAGATAACATGCACTTTCATGACCTCTCCTAACTGAACACAAACTGTGGGTCTGACCGATTGAAAAACAAAACCTTCATATATTTAACAAAAACTATGTTTTGCTCCTACTTTCTCTTTCTGAAGGGAAAAACATAAGGATTGAAAACTCCACTTTAACCAACCAGTGGTTGCTGTTTGTGGGCAGACATCGTCCACGCAGTCTGTGTCTGTCCAGCTGCAGTGGCCTTTCCGTCACTTCTTGTGGGCTGGAGAGCTTTTTCTCTCTGTGTAGAAATACTCTGGAGGTAAAAAAAAAATACCATGTCAAGAGATTACTTTGTAAAACAACAATTTCCTGTAAGGATAATCACACAGAAGGAGCTTTTGGATGTCAGCCATCACATGACTTCACAGCATGAAGATGTAGAGTTACATCTTCCTGATTAATAAACCACTGTGTTGCCTTGAGTGTTATGTAAAAAAAAAAAAAATAAAAAAGATCTTCCGCTTCAATAATAAATAAAAACTGCAAGCAGTAATATGCGGGCCCTCGCACGCTGCACGTCGGGGGTCTAGCGGATCGGGGCCACCGGCTCCCCGATGTGCAGCACGTGAGGGTCCGCATATTTCCGTTTGCGGTTTTAATTTTTTTCTTGATCTCGTTCCTTATTCTTCTTAAAATAAATTGCCTTTTTTTGGCGGCTTTAACATCTTCAAAAACTCATGAAAGTTGGTGCCTGACGCATGTGCAAAGTTTCGTAAGGTTTGGAGTATCGTTTGACCTTAAACATCAACTTCGAAACATCAAACTTATCTGCATCGCCCCGGCTATACTATATACAAAAAAAAAATGACTTTTTTTTTTATCACAACATGATTTTTTATGAGTATGACCTTTTTCTGAACTGACATATATGCCTCAAGTGGGGATCGAACCCAGTTACCTCTCACTGTGAGGCAACTGCTCTAACAACTGCACGGACCACTGTCATACTATTTCAGCATGTTGTCTGAAAGATGAAAAAAAAAAATGATACAAACGCATTAAAATATATTAATGGGATTTTGGGGGACAACAACTGACAAATGAGTCGCGGCGGAGAAAGTGTTTGACGGAGTTCACTCAGAGTTTTCCAGTGACTCAACCGACAGCCTGGTTAACTCAACAGGTAAAAGATTCGACTTCACCAAGGTTGATATTAATGGTTCAGATTCCACCTGTTGATGGTGATTCAACTTTTAGTGAAGTTGCAACGTTTGGAGAAATTGAAAAAGTTTTGCATACACTACACATTACAGTAAGATATTTAATATCACTGCAGACCCCATTGAAAACACGTATATCTACTATCCAAAGAATGTCTGCGGCAATTTTCGTCGCATTTGAATGAATATTTGTTAGTTAAAGGTTGCAGTGAGCCAAAGATTTGTCACAACGTAGAGCATCTTCAGAGAAGTTTTGAGGTGTAGTGGTTAGCTCTGTTGCCCCTCAGCAAGAAGGTTTGGGGTACGATCCCCCCTTTAATGTGACTTTTTTTTTTTTAATCATACTCATGTCGTCCAAATTATGAAAAAAAAGTCATACTATTGCAAAAAGTGACCCAAAGGTCATTTTTGGGTCACTTTTTGGATGACAAGTATTACTTTTGGGTCACTTTTTGGCCGCCACGCCACGGGCACACCGATCAACGAAAACAAATTCTTTTGATAACTTTTAATTCCAAACATTTATTTAACCTTTATTTAACCAGATAATATCAATTGAGAACCAATTCTCATTTACAATGATGACCTGTCAGCACAGTCCTGAGGTGCATGTTTTTGGATGATGGGAGGAAGCCGGAGAACCTGGAGAGAACCCACGCAAGCACAGGGAGAACATGCAAACTCCTCACAGAAAGGCCCAGGACCGGATTCGAACCCAGAACCTTTTTGCTGTGAGGCGACAGTGCTAACCACTGCACCACCGTGCCGCCCATGTTAAGAGTGCACAGACTAAATTTCATCTGCAGGAGGAGTTTGTTAAAGCATCTGTTTAGGGGGTGGTAGCGAGTCATTTGGCCACGCCCACTCAAGACTCCACTAAAATAAGACATTTTTAGCCGGGAGAGACTCATGTACCAACTTTCATGAGTTTTTGAATATGATAAAGCCTCAAAAAATGCAGTTGTTTACAGTGACAACAGGCAAAATTCCTTTATATTAAAACACATTTTGAAACTTTTCTCTTATGCAACACGTCTTATGTATTAAAGAGAGCAACCAGATTACCCAGTGCATAATATAAACCTTAAATGCTGTCAAATCTGTTTTCACTGTATTTCATTAACAGAAATCAGTTGTTGAAGATGTCCTTATTCATTAAATTATGATTGAACGTGTCCCTCTGTAACTGTTTATGTATCAGCCAGCATCACATGCAGACTGACTGGGCAGCACTGAGCTGCTGTATGTGAAGAGTACATTTTATGTTTATCATGTCATTTGTTAATTGCAGGAACTAAAGGTCACAAGCTGCACTGGTAGTGGTCTCCATGGTGACTGCATGCTGCGTCTGATTGGTCAGCTGTGTGATCATGTGACCAATGTGGATGTAAGCTGGAGTGGAGCATCAGACACAGGAGTGAGAGGTCTGAGTTATTGTGGCAAAGGGTCAGTACACACACACTGTTGTGTTTCCATCAGTTCAAAGGACATTACATTGACTTACATTCATTTTTTGGATAGATGGATGGATGGTAGACGGACGCACGGATGGATGGGAATGTATAACTAATGAATCTTTAAATTAATCGTTCATTTATCTGTCTGCAGAGTGAGACTAAAATCAGTTGTCCTGAACGGCTGTCATGTCACTGATGTCCCACTAAAAGAACTCATCATGAGGCACAAAGAGAGGTCAAAAGTCTTCCGTGTTGTCTGATTACAGCTTTACTGTGTTTCTGTGTATGTCTGAATTAATCCATGCACCATGTCATGTTAGTGTAGGCCTATAAGGGTGGAGCATGAAACAGAACATTGTTGTGTGTTTGTGGGTGTTTTTTCTTGTCATCAACCCTTGATGAATTGTCTTTAGAAATGTTTGTATGCACCAAGTTCATTGAGACTGATATTATTCCATCATGTTGCATCTATATATGTTAGTTATATGTGTTTTTATTTTTTTTATTTTAGTCAAAATAATATATTTTATGGCCCATGTCATACCTCTACAATCCTAATTTGCTTCCTGATGACTTGTGTTTTTACTCCTTTTGTCAATACTGATATCTGCTCTCAGCAAATTTACACATTTTCTGTAGCTGCAGGACTTGCCTGTTTGTTTGTTTGTGTTTATGTGAGTGTGTTTTCTCGTTAGCCTGTGCAGATTGGAAGTGTTTGGCTGTCAGTTTCTCACTCCATCCTGTCTACAGACGGTATATAAGGTACTTTATTTTGAAAATGCAATTAAACACATTTTATCTTGTTTTAAACTGCCTAAAAATGTACGTATTGTGCCTCGCACCATTTACCATTTCCAAAATAGGTCTCAAACATGCCTTCTCTAGAACTGTGCATGTATTGTGCTTTATACAACATCCAGAATGTGTAATTTGTAGTTTTTGTTTTAGATGTGTCAAGGCCTTCAGCATCTAAACATCGGACTGGTGCCAAAAGTAAACGTACAGAGTCTCACAGTGATGCCATCACACCTGAAATGTCTCATTTCACTCAATCTCACTGGACTGCAGGGGGTGAGTTGGACATTTTGTGACTTTGACTTGTCTCACCAGGTCTGTATGATGAAGACCGTATTACCTGGAGATTTAAACACAGATAGGTTGTTTTTACTCCAACAGGTCAATGACGCTACAGTGGACACTTTACTCCAGAACTCTGTCGAACTTCAGAGTTTGACCTTCAGTTCCTGTCCCGGAGTCACTGACATGACACTGCACAGCATCAGCAAATACACACCTTGTATCAGGTACACGCACACGCACAGTTTTCCAGTGCAATTTATAGTCAACACAAAGACCAAGTCTTATCCCTGTAAAGTCAATAGTAACTTTTCGGCAGGGTCGGTCTGGTATTTCCACTGAAAGCATTAGAAAAACTCAAAAGTATTTGGTACTGAAAGAAATTTTTAAAAAGAAGTCCCTTGTTGTTCTTTTCTAGGTTTTCAGTTAAGTTGGTCTTTGCATCTTCACAGCTAACAGCTATAGGGTGTGTTTATCTGTGTGTGGCTATGTGTGTTAGATCGCTTAATGTGAGCGGCTGTAAGGCTGTAACAGATGCAGGCGTTCAGTCTTTGGCTCTGGGCTGCAGGAGACTTCAGCAGCTGGATCTCAGCACCACGGGCACAGGAAACAGAGGGTACAACACATATCACACAGCAAACTGATCTGTGTATTTGTGATGTGTCATACTTGATGGTGCAGTGTGTGTGTGTGTGTGTGTGTGTGTGTGTGTGTGTGTGTGTGTGTGTGTGTGTGTGTGTGTGTGTGTGTGTGTGTGTCTCACAGGGTTTCTCTGCTGGCAAATTACTGCAGCAAACACCTTTATACTGTCAAACTCAGTTTCTGCCACATCACCTCAGAGAAAATAGTGAAGCTTTGCAGGCGCTGCAGGAGGTAAATGCACACGCACACGCACATACACATTCATAAACACAGCTAGACTTATCAACAGTGTGTGTCAATGAAAGTTAAGTTTGAGGTGTTATATCAACGCTTTCAAACAGAATTTCTATTAATTCTCCACACATTCACTTGTCAAAAGCTCTCCGCTGTTGCTGCCTTAATTCCTACACCAAAGGGAGTATGTGTGAAAATGCCTCAGTGACTCTTAACCTTAGCTACTTTTAAAATGGATCTGTAGACAAGCCACTCAGAAAAAAGCCACTGCTCTCAACTGTTTAGAGTAGAGCACTCACATAGTACAGCGTAATGGAGCCTTTTTTTCCACTACGTTTTAAAACATGCTTTGATTGGCTCATTCACAGATTAGTAACATCCAGTCATGTTCATTCAGGTGCACAACATGGACATTATACCCTGACACGCTTCACCTTTACCCTGACCATCACACTCCCTCCACCACCTCGGCCTCCTCCTTAAATGTGTAAAATATTTGGTCATGCATGGTCGCTTCCTTTACAAAACTGCCTGACTGATTGGCTGCTGACAATCAAAGTCAGCACAAACATTATGTATGTATTAGTTAAAATCCTGGTTGTTGAAAGCCTGACACCCTGACATGGCTCTATGGATATTTTGAGGGTCATTCCAGTGGAAAAAAAAATGTGTTATGACTGAACCACCCGAAAGGAAACACATCCACCCATGAGAAGTTTATCTGGCATGAAAGTTTTATGAACTTTCATAAGAGTCACGAAACATGCCACAAACACATCGTACCTCATTGTTATGATGACCGCAGTGTACATTTCCCTGACCATTAAATAAATTGTGTCGACAGAGCAACAATGAAGAAAATGACCAACTGTTGGGTGCAACATAACAGACAACAAAACAGAAAAGGTCAGCTGCTATTGGTGTGATTAAGGGAGTGTTAGCCTAATTAAAGAGTTAAAGGAAGGACAAGCTGTAAAAAAAAAAGTAGCATCCACTCCAAACACCAAATATTTAACTGTGCCAGAAAACACACAAAACATATGGACATATTATCACACATTTATGGGTTGTTATTGTTTCTCCCTGTTTAGGTTGAAGGTGCTCCATCTCTACGGCTGTGCCCAGCTCCCCACTGAGAGAGAGATCAGAGAAGCTAACACTTCTGTTAAAGTGTACCCTCAGCTCGGACTCATCCACTAACATCATCACACAACTGGACAGATGTAGACAACATAGCGAAGACTAAAATGTAACTAAGCAACAGCAGATCATATAACATATGTAGTGAAGACTTTGAAGGAATCATTATGTTAACATGCTTGGCCAGTGAAGATGACTGACAGTAGACAATGCTTAAATATGTCACTGCAACCATGCTAAAAAAAAAAATTCTAAAAAGTGGAAGCTTTATGCAAATGATCAGCCCGACAGCAGAGAAGAGCTACACAATCACAACAGTTTTAAGGTGGACATCTAAGATTCAATTTAGTATCTGTCCAAATATGAAATCTTCTTACAATCTCCCCGTCTCTTCCAGAGTTATAACGGTGAATAATGGCCAGAAAATTATTCCCTAAACCACCTAAAAACATATTGCCTGCTACAGCTCTGGTCTCTACATAGGCATAAAAAGCATTTGTATTTGTATTTTTTTTGTGACATTACACTAATGGGCTAAATGAGGTCTGCTGAGGTCTGGAGGGATTATTTTCAGAGATGAACAAAAGAGTGTTTGAAATAATCTGTATGTGTTGTCTGTGTTGGTTTGAAGATAGTTTACAGATGTGCTGTGACGTCACATCCTGAGGCCTGCACGGCATTGAGTATTTTATCTCAGTGTAATCCAGCTGTAAGGATTACTGTACTTGTTTTGCTAGTTTTGATCGGGCTCAGGGAGTTGTCATCTTTACCTTGGTTCATTATGCATCTGTGTATATCTATAATAAGAAGACAAACTTTCCCATCACACAGCAAAGCACACACAAACAGCAGGGTCTCTGCTGTTTGTGTGTGAAGCGACTTACTGGCTGATCTCCGCCACATTCAAGATGCACCCAAGCATCACTTGACTGTCTTCCCATAAATGCTCTATTGAGTATTGTATGAGAATAGTGAACTCTTTCATTAACATTTGAAGATAGAAAATAAAAAGCACTTGCAGAATGCATAAATGCTTACAATAAATGGCCTTCTGTTTTACAAATGCAAATGAGAAAACGCATGAGTTGGTATTTTATTAAGATGTTACTGAGCAGTCACTTTTCACATGTTTGGAGAGGAAATAAAAAGGTATTTTTCTTCTGCCGGCTTTAGTCACACAATTACACTATTACAAAAAGAGTTCTGCCTGGGGGTGTTGTTCCACTTTGCTGCCTGTAATGGCTTTAACAGCATTTGAAACACCATCTTTGAGACTCCTATGCTTTCCTTCTTTTTTTCTTTTTTTTTTTCAGGAGTGAATGCAAGTCTTCAAAGAAGAGAGATAGGGGAGGAGGGATATAAAAGAGAGGTATCAGGAGGTCTGATCCTGGTCCTGGAGCTGCAGTCTCTCCTTTTAAAAGAGGGATTTTATTATAGACATGGAGAAAAACGTTTTACCTGCTCCTCTTCTACAGCTGACCTCCAACCATCTCTGATTCTCACCAAACATTAGACGCAATGTTGAATTTAATGTGACTTTAATTACCTTTTAAACTCCAACAGGCTCTGGGTGTTTTTATAGGGTATTTTTTTATAATCTGTAACTGATTGCTTCACTCTTAAAGCCTCTTTACTGAGGACATTAAAAGCAAAACCATGGCAGCAGCAAGGAGAAAGAGTAAGGAGCAACAAAACCGCCTGAGTTTGCTCTTTCAGGCCTACGATGTGGATAATTCAGGCCAGATTGAAAAAAATGAATTCAATATTATTTGCCGGGAGCTTCAAGTTCCATCCCAAGAAGCAGAAGGCATATTCAACCGTCTGGATGTTGACAAAGACGGCACAGTGACTTTAGAGGAGTTCATCAGTGGCTTCAAAGGCCAGCTGCAAGAGGAAGAAGATGAGGCTGAACAAGAGGACTCCTCAGCTCTGGATGAATTATCAATCAACAGAGAACCACTCATATCCAGGTGAGAGACGATTTCATCAGTGCTATTTTAAACATAAATATTCGAGTATGTACAGGGTATCACTTGACCCTTGAAATGCTTTAGAAAGCCTAGGGCAATGGAGCAATAAGCCTGGAGAGGTGTTTTGATTGACATTTGTGTTTCAAGAGGGGCAGAGCTTCACTGTCCAAGACCAAAGAAGATGCGGCCGGTTGGGAGTGCAACTAGATGGGGGTTTTTTTTACATTTGAGGTGTTTTGCACTGTGAATTCCTGCCCCAGGGTCAGACTGTCAACACAGGGTTTTACTGTGATGTTCACAGGCATCTGAGGGAAAATATTCAGTGCAAACAACCTGAACTGTGGTGCATTGATACTTTGGTTCTCTAACCAGAAAACACAGCCACTCACAGCGTGTTTCCCACAACACAATCATCACTTCCCACCCCCTCTACTGGCCAGATTTGGCTTTCTGTGACATTTTCTGTACCCCAAAAATGTGTACGTAAATTTGATGTGTGCTCTCTGCTCAGGTTTCAGGTCCATGGTAAAATAAAAAATGGCTTACAAAAACGTGTGTAACTCAGGTGCTTCATTTCTGCTCTACTGGAGCAGTCTGAAAGCTTCCCTTATCACACAAAAGAAATTACACATGAATTTACCTAAAGCCTAGATGTCCCAGTTTTCTACCAGCACTGAAACGCAGCATGCAGTTTTGGATCAGTACAAAGCCGGAGAGCGTGAAAAGAGTCTTGGACTCCATACATTAGTAACCTAACACGTGTGGCAGATTTGACCTTCTGAAAGTTCATTTTAAGGATCTTTTATGATCCAGCTGTGAAAAATACAATTTAAATGAATGCCTCAGCGCTACATTAAGGCATCCAAAACAGGATCTCAGGTTTAAACAAAATTCTGTGTTCATATAGATTTTCTTTGTCACTTAAGCTCCATGTAAGGTGATAAAGAGAAACCCTTTGAGAAAGTAAATGCTTCATTAAAACCAAAACTAAAGTAATTTTAGAAAGTTTTCCAGGAAGTGCAAATCACATGGAGTACAATGTGTGTTCTCAATGTGTATCCATGCAATTCAGATATGCAATTCATTTTGAGGAAAAAAAAATCAGGCTGTTTGATTGCTTAATTCATATAGTTTATTCTGTCTGTTCGCCACAGTAGAACCTCTTTCATTTGGACTGAAGCCCAGACCTCTATTGTTAGGAAAAGAGAGAGAGAGAGGAGTGAAGACACACATACACACACACACTCAAACACTTCCAGGTAGACTTACCTGAGTTAGACACAGCAGCGTTTCAGTCCAGGTTGCTTTTGGCTGCAACACACCGGGACATTATTTGGTGAAGACAACGAGGGAGATAAAGTTTCAACGTTTGATTTATTTTTCCTCTAAATACCTTAATGTGGAACTCGATTAAAACGCACAACAGCTGTCGAAATGTATGTCTGGAAATTGGGAATTATATGCTTTTCGGTTTGTTGGTGTCAGGAGAAAAAAACAGTCGCACTTCTGGAGTATTTCTGGGTTTTCTCACCACGGTACTCACCCGAATTTACTGAAACGCCCTCTCGTTTCCAGCCAGCCACATCCCCCCAATAATGGTATGAGCGCAGAGGAGCAGGAACGGCTGCGCACCCTCTTTCACACCTACGACGTAGACAACTCCGGGGAGATCGAGAGGAACGAGTTTCTAACCATCTGCGCGGAGCTGCAGGTGTCAGCGGCTGAGGCAGACCGGATATTTAGCCGGCTGGACGTCGACAACGACGGAACCGTCACCCTGCAAGAGTTCATCAGCGGATTTCACGAACGCTACGCCGAGTACATGGAGTCGGACGGGGGAGACGTGTCCGCCGCCTGGGAGAACTTCGAAGAGAGACTGGGCGATCAGGCCAAGTTCATCCCCAGGTGAGAGCTCACAGCTGCCCGCTGGTTAGTGTGGGAGATGGTGCAGAGGTGGACATATTTAAAATATGGAGCTTTTCAGGTGATATGAACGTGCCCAACAGTGATCGCAGTGTGCGTAAAGATGAGAGAGACCGTATTGTCTTCACAGGGAAACTCACAAATACAATTTTACCAGTCTCTAAAATAAAAGGCAAATACACAGAAATAGTTTACTGTGAGGAAGGTAGAGTAGAACATATTTCAGAATCTCCCACACAAAATGTGTTGTTATGCAAGAGGTGTGAGTGTATGTTTTATTTTCTTATAAATGTGCCAGATGCGAAATACGTGTCATTTCCCTGTATACAGTATCTGAAGATGAGATCCACTGTAGCCTAGATCTGTCACACAGCTGATAAAATACAAGCTGATGTGTGAAAAGGGAGATATTTAAGTAATCAAAAATCAAAACATGTTAAATGACTGTTCAATGTTATTAATTAGTCAACTGCTGGGAAATGAATTGGCAACTATATTTAGTAAATTATATAAATTGGTTAAAAAATGCCGTACATAGCCACATCGTATCTTATAGCTTCCTAAGGATGGTTTGTTTGTCAAAGCAAGGAGTTTCTGGGAAGTTCCACCATTTTCCCAGAGTTTATACATGAAGAGAATAATCAGCCGGTGATAAACATGTCTTTTCACAATAATTTCATCAGTTGTCTTAGTTTGTGTGACAAATTTTGCTCAGTTTCCCTGGACTTTGCTTTTTTACTGACATGTTCCATCCAGAATCTGTATACAATGTTATTCATCCATTAATTCAACATCTTTAGAAATTATTGTGAAAAAGCATCAGAATCTTTTTATTTAGTGATTTTCTCGGTGGGAGAGATATCATTTTAAAATTGTGCCCCTATGAACTACAGTATTTGTCATCACAAAAGTAGATCTACGCAGAGAAACTAGGCTACACCCTTTATAACAACTGCGCTGACTGAATGGTGTAACGTCATTCATTACATTAAACCAGCTGAGTGGCATTTTGTTTTTGCAGTATATTTTATGGAAAAGCATTTCACATTGATTGATATTTCCACTTCAGTTAAAAACTATTGAGAAGGTCTCAAGGATGTTACAGTGAGCCTAAATTTTAGAGCTAGGTCAAATGGTTCAAATCAAAATATCTTTCCAATATCAATAATGAAGATGTTTGGAGAAATTCAAGATACATTCAAAATTACCAAATTGGTGCTCAGTGCACTAAACAGTGTCTTTATAACTCTAAACGTTTCCCATGGGAAGCAAAAACTTCAGGAACAAATTTTATTGGTTTTTAACCACAGTCTCAGAATCAGATCACACCATGAAGCTACTGAAACTCAATAGATGAGAATGTTGAAGTTTTCAGTCCCAGCTGCAGGTCAGTGGCCTCTTTCTTTGGGTTCCTATGGCCAGAATGTCAGTAGCTTCACCACAGAAAATACCATTTGTCACATGTTTCTATACAGTAGAGTATCAGTGAAGCCGTCCTAAATTGAACTAAAACTATGAGAAACTAAATGAGACACTGACAGTTTACACATGTAACTATGGTAACACAGTTATTCAGTACTGTAGTGTCAGTGTCACGTCTTTAGATTTTTAATGGATACCAGTTTCTACTTATCAACACTCTGCTCTGTATTGGAGTGTGACTAATGCTGCTTCATTGTGTTTCTCTCACAAAACTGCACTCATTGCCTTCTTTGTGATTCCAGCTCCAACCAGGAGACCATTTAAAAAACATGATCCTGATTCCTTTGTAAAACTGAGACTTGTTGGGAATTGCAAACTTTTCCCAAGAACAATTTCTTGCACTGTTCAACATACACTATCTTCCACAGTTTTCTCTCTCAGGTTTTTTAAGGGATTTGATTCTCTTTAAATATGTAAACGTGAGTTTTATGTTCCTCAGATTATCATCACTTTGTGTTTTCTCTGTTGAGCATGAACGTTTGCCTTCTGCATCTTTGTGAAAATAAGACCTATGTTATAACTATATAACTCCTCGGGCTGGGCAATATGGCCCTAAAAATAATATCACAATCTTTCAAGGTGTTTCTGCAATAACAATGTTTTTAGCGATATGAAAAAATGTTTTTATTCATTTTAAAAACATAATTACAACTAAATAAGTGTATATGTCAGCATAAACTTAACAGTTTTCCTTCAAATATTCAGTAAAAAATATAGACTATCTAAAAGTGGATGAGGCCCGCATGGAAGTGCCTTTAACTGCAATATCACCAAGGACCACTAGGGGCTTGCTCAAAAAAAAGGCTTTGGCTCAATAGACCCTCTATTGAGGCAACCCTGTATTTCTCGAATGAAATACAAAGTCAATAAAAAAAATTCCAGAAATTATTATGATGACATTTGCTAAAGCCACTCCTTCTCATTTTCTCTCTGGTAGTCCATCTCAAAATAATCCTGTCATTAATTAGATATTATGCCTCAAAAAGCAGTATGTTTGAAGGCAGTTTGTTTGATTGGCAGGACTGTGGTGCAGTCGGGTTTCTGCTGTAGGTGGGCAGGCGTAATGTCCTCAGGTTCCCAGACAGATCAAGTCAGATCCACCGCTCGCTCTCCCCTAACTCGTCCAAATATGGTCACTTCCGACTCCCAAAAAAATAAAGATATTGAGGTCAGAAATACTGAACTCAAGGCTTCAGTTTACAAACCAAAGGATTATTTCACGATTGATTACCGCTTGGTAACATAGGATTGTGGTTTGTTGTATATCTGATCTTTTGTAACACAACTGAAGCTTCTCCAAAGTTTGGAACTAACTGCTCCAACATGGAGCCGCTTTCAGCCATGCCTGTTGTTGTGGGTAGGTTACGCATGTAATGCATGTCATACTATTAAGCGGCGTGACAATGTGATGTCATTACATCAATAAGATGAAATAGTGCCATTATTCTGTCATGAAATTTTCGTATCATAATTTTCATATTATTGTGAACAATATGATGTTACACCCCTACCATCTACACAAACAGAGTAAGTATAACTCAGGAATACAGTTTGTTGTCTGCTATGAGTCTGGTAGACTGATGAAGACTTGACCATTTCTAATTCAACTAACCGATCATAATTTACTGATGATAACATTAAAAGTCAAACACAAATCATTCCTTTCTGATTTTTTTTTTACATTTCATCTAACATAATGTATTCAACTTTATCTTAATACTGATATAACATTTGACTGGCCTGACCTTTGACTGGTTCGACCGAAATTTGTCATTGGCATCAGTATCAAAAACTTTAACCCTCCGAAAACCCTCGACAACCTCTTAGTCTTTGACTGGATCGTTCCTGATTTACTTGCACAGCTGTTTGTGTTTAGACAACATTTAACATTTCAAAAGTTTGCCTTTTTTGGAGAACATTTTCTGGTCTTTGTTCCAGTTTTTTTGTATCATCACCAAAACCTGAATTGCAGTAGTATAAAAAATATCAGCTGGTATTCAGTCCCATCTGGCCTGTTGTGTATCTGTATTTGTGTATTTATACATTTATTGTGTCTGTCTGTGTTTCGTGTGTGTGGCCTCAGGACTGGCATGGGACTCGTCCTTTCGCTGCTCTGCGGTGGCATTAGGACATTGATTGTCACAGCGGTGCCGTTTGCTAAATGCAGGGACTTCTCTTCAGTCACTGTTACATTAGTCAGCTGAGGGATAACATTTTGCAAAATAAGCCACGATGAAGGAATATTTTGTGTTCAGTTTCATAGAAGAGACCAACTGCAAAAAATCAATTATATTCCTGTTCATTAGTTTGTCATGATTGAGACTGATGGAATGAGTTGTGCATTTTGTTTTACTATATTCAACCTCCCAGCTGACTGATACTGTGACTAAAATGATAAGAGATCAGTCTGAACTATCAGATGGTCCCTCTGCACAAAATGACGTATAACAACTTTAGGCATTTGTTTTTAATGTTCTAAAATGAATGTTTGTGGATTTATTTTGTGCGCAGCATACTTTTAAAGATAGTTAGAATTCAAACAACCATTTCAGAGAACAAAATTTGAATTTCCCTCTTTCTGTGTTTGTTCTCTATGAACAGAAAAGACAGCTTACAAATTTGAGAGAGATGTGTGTCGTAAATGCAGGTTGCGAATCTGTGTTTTCAGCACCTTTGGATCATAAGAACTACTTCCTAGCAACGGCTTCTGTTTATGTGTGTATATATCTTACCTTTGCAGGTCTGACGCTGGATTGTTTGTGCTTGTGTGTGTGCGTTTCTGTCATGATCTCTTTGGATGTGACACTGTATGACTCTGCAGTGAGCCGTGTGTCACTGTGAGCTATTGACAAACATGCAGCAGTGTGTATATGCACAGGATTACAGCCAGTTCGCCTCATCAGAAGGCAAACACACACACTGTACACTTATATGACCCACTTATACAATGTACCATCATGCTGTGACGCAGGACACCTCATGACTGTATGATGCAGATATTAAGGTAAATTGACATCCCTTTGGGATCAGCATTTCTTGTCACAGATTTATGGAAACAAACTAGGTGATATTTACTGGCAACCAAAGTGAGACGCAACAAAAGTACCTGTTGTTTTTTTGTTGTTTTTTTTTGGGGGGGGGAGGTGTTTAAAATCCTCTTTGGGGAATTAGAACCGGAGCTACAAGGCCTAATTTTAAAATTGGCTGTATTTGACTAAACCATCAACTTGTTGATAGACTACAATTAAGTGTCTTACTGTAAAAAGCATATTGTCTTCCACTTAAAACCAGAAGCAGCAGCAAAAAGTTTATTACAGCAACAACAATAATAATCATTAGCCCAATAATATCATGGAGGGCTGATAACTGTTGATTGTTTGAGTGAATGATCTCTTCTGATAACAACTTAGATGATGTACTGTTCCTAGAAACAAAATGTATAACTTCAAACAACAAGTTAATGTTAATAAGCTTCTTCAATTCTTTGTCACGACATCATGAATCTCCTCAATAAGGAGCCTCTTTCTTTTCTTTGGGCACTCAGAATAAGGGAGCGCAGTTTGTCAACCTGTCAGACCACTCTCGACTGAAAGCATACTTTATTTTTGTCTGTAATATTAGTGTAATTCAAGCTGTACAAGCTCTTATTTTTCTGTTATACTTTTTTGCTTGCCACTGAATATCAGTCAAGCAATTAAATTAAAACAAAAACACACTGCCTCAGAAATTGCAGTGGTTTAAGTAGCACATAGTATATATATATTTATAGTATCGTATAACTTAGAAATCCAGTTTCACGGCATCTTTAAGTATTTCATGTGTTGTCTGTTCTCCACCTGCCATCAACAGTGGAACCTAAATAAATTTGAACATTTTTGACTGCAGTTAATGTCAGGTTTTTGGACGAAACAGAGCCATAACACTTAAATTCAGTTTGAAACTTTTGTAAGCAAAACCATGGCTGTAAACACATCAGCAAACAATACAAAACAACAATGAAAATGGAGCTGACATCAGATGTCCTGATTTTTTTTTTTTGCAGGCATGAACAAGCTTCAACGCTGTACCAGAACATCAGTCTGACTGAGCCCAGACTCATTCCTCAGTTTGAGAAAGTTGTCCGAAACTTCACCAAAGAGATCAAACAGCAGAACTCAGAGATGGAGAACCTGGCACTCGCCATTAAACGGTAAGAAGCCTGCACACGTTAAAACACACACACGTGTTATACACAGACATTTAATCCGTCAGTGATAATGAATGAGGAAGGCTTTCATCTAAGTTTATCAATATTGTGGATATTTTTGGATAGTAGGGGCCTCGATGTTCAAGTAGTAATTAGTGAGTCTTCTTCAGCAGCTGTGACGGGACACATTATATTTTCTGTGTCCATCTGTCTGTGACACAGATATCTCAGGAACACCTTCAGGGAATTTTCTTCTTTGATACAAACGTTAACTTAAACTCAATGTGGAACTGATGTGAATTTGGTGGTCTGAAGGTCAAAGGTCATTAATTATGACAACATTTTTCACAAATGTTTCATAGGATAAAATGATGACATGATGACATTTTAAACCTAAAAGGTCAAAGATCAATTTCACTCTGAAATCAAAATGTTCTGGGAAAAACAGTTTTCCTGCCATGATTCAACTCCATAACTCAGGAACAGAAGGGGAAATTGTGACCGTACTTCACATTTGATCAGATAATGAATTGTTGACACTAATCTTGGGTGGCCACTTTGAAACTGTGATGATTATATATTGTATTTATATGTTTTAGAGTTTGTATATTTGCAGCAACATCCATATTTGATGCAATGTCTACTGTCATGGCTGCAACTTTGTATTAAATCAGAATCCACTTTCTTGGCGAAATTCCCTCACAGTCTTCCCCACATATATTATGAGTATGGACAGATATGGTCGTAAACTGTTGACAGTGGCGTACAACCACGAGGCAGTAAATCTACTGTTCTTAGTAAATCACAGGCATGATTTGTGGAAAATTATTGACATTTGATTTATTATGCGTACACAAGGATGAGGTTTCTATTGATGATAATGGGTCTGCATCAACATGAGAATGTGTTAAAGCAATGTAACACGGCATAGCCCCATAATACAATAAGTCATTACATATGACGTACAATGTTTGCATAATCTAATCTGCCAGTTGATTTTTTTTTCATTGTCTTGACAATGTCCTGTGGATAAAGTTAACGCCATGGAGGATTTAGATACAATAGCTTGTTTGTCCTTGTGGCATTTTACAGTTTTGAAGTCAGTTTTAAAGAATTAAAATGTATTTTTCTTGCTCTAGATGTCAGGAAAAGCAAAACACAAATTGTATTATGCTCAAATGTTTCTCATGCAGAATATGCAGGTCAGGTAAATTAAATGATATTAAGTTAGCTGCTTGTGACCATGCATGGAATAAGCCAGCATCCAGTCGATAATGGATGGATGAAGGTTTCTGGAGTACAGTGAGATGATGCTGTTCCTCTCTTGCAGAGCACAGGACCAAGCAACAATGCAGCTCAGTGAGATGGAGGAAGAGATGGACCAACGTATTCATGTTGCTGAGAGAAGAACAAGGGAGCAGGTGGGATGAACTCAGACCTACCCACACAAACACATGAAGACCCCCTACCATATTCAAATGGACACATAAACACGTCTTTGTCATCTTGTTTGTAAAATTCAAAGTTAGTTGCTATGATATTTCTGTGATAAGCAGGGTGCGTTTGTTAGGCTCTTCCCTCATGTCAAACAAACACACACAGCTGTGTATCACTATACTGATCCAGACTCAGTCACGCCTGCGGATCAGCTAGATTTCATCACTAAGTTATTTACCCTAAAAGTCTCTTTTTAATTGCGTGATCTATGAGTTCTTTGATTCCTGCAAATTCATGAAGGGCCACAACTCAGGCTGTCACAATCATGAAATGTAAATTGACATTACATTACATTACATTTCATTTAGCTGACGCTTTTATCCAAAGCGACTTACAATAAGTGCATTTACAACCGTGAGGGTACAAAACCCAGAACAACAAGAATCAAGAAAATACAATTTCTTCAAGAAAGCCAACTACAAAGTGCTATAAATAAGTGCCATTTTAAGTGCTACTAAAGTGCTACCTATTCAAGGTAAAGTCTGAAGAGGTGTGTTTTTAGTTTGCGGCGGAAGATGTACAGAGTTTCTGCTGTCCTGATGTCAGTGGGGAGCTCATTCCACCATTTAGGAGCCAGGACAGCAAACAGTCATGATTTTGTAGAGTGTTTAGCTCACAGCGAGGGAGCAACAAGCCGATTGGTAGAAGCAGAGCGGAGGAAGCGGGCTGGGATGTAAGGTTTGACCATGTCCTGGATGTAGACTGGACCCGATCTGTTCGCAGCACGGTATGCAAGTACCAATGTTTTGAAACAGATGCGGGCGGCTACTGGTAACCAGTGAAGGGAGCGGAGGAGCGGAGTAGTGGGAGTGAATTTAGGAGGTTAAAGACCAGTCGAGCTGCTGCATTCTGGATGAGCTGCAGAGGTCGGATGGTGCTAACAGGTAGACCTGCCAGGAGGGAGTTACAGTAGTCTAGGCGTGAGATGACCAGAGCCTGGACCAGAACTTGGACCAGAACCTGGACCAGAACCTGGACCAGAACCTGCGCCGCCTTCTGAGTGAGAAGAGGACATATTCTCCTGATGTTGTGCAGCATGTATCTACAGGAGCGTGTTGTTGCAGTGATGTTGGCAGTAAGGGAGAGTTGACTGTCGAGTGTAACACTGAGGTTCCTAGCGGTCAGGGTCGGGGATAACACAGAGTTGTTGAAGGTAATAATCAGGTCGTGGGTGGGAGAGTCTTTCCCTGGAAGGAAAAGCCGGTTAGGCTTTAATTGACAATTAATTGTCATTCAAACAATTGTGATTAATGATGTAATTGTCTTGTTAATTATCATTTCATGCAACTATTTCAGTATGAGCCTAATCACAGCTCAAATAATTACAATCAAACAATTCTTTAATAATAACAAGCCCAGCCACAACAAGAGAACACAGGTTTAGGGGTAGAATTGCAAAGGACTCAGGAAAAGAGGCTGACACACAGTTTATACTGAAACAGCAGGTTTTGAATTCTTGTAAAATAGTTTTTTTGTCTTAACATCTTTTTCCATGAATTCTAAGCTGCTGGATCTTGAGTTTCATGACAGCTGGAGATATTTCCCAATATCCGTTGAGACCCATTAAATGCTGTGCTGCGGCAATTAATAAGCTTTTATGGCAAAAGTTAGCACAATTTCCATAAAATTAAATGATGTCAGAACAGTATCAGATCATAAGATTAATTTCACTTTATTTAATTATATCGTTAGCCTTATGTTGTTTTAAAACCTACACAGGGTTGATCATAAACTCTGTCTTATCTATTGCTTGTGTGTATAAACTTATGTAAGAGTTGTCCTTTGACTGGAGCTGCTGTTTGCTTTGTCGAAGAAAAGCGCACAAAATTAGAGGGCACTCACCTGTATTCTCTCACACTGTAAGGTAAATGCACAAAGTCGGGCTCTGACACCTCTGGATTTATTTTTGGAAACTGCAGATAAACAGTTGCTGCTGGACTGATCGATTCTCCAGTCCCTCCGTCGACTGTTCAAAATCTGCCTCAAAAAAGCACAGATTAATGTTTCACAGAAGGGACATAACTTTGGATTAAGCAAATACACAAATATGCACACTTTGATTAAATAATATCACAAACTGTTATATAATGTAACTAATAATGTATTTTGATGTTTTTCTGTGTTTTTGTAGGAGAAGAAGCAAACAGAGGCTGCGCTGAGTGAATTGCGTAGAAGCTATGAAAATGAAGTGTGTGAGCTTCAGTGTAAGATCCAAAGGATGCAGATGGTGAGTTTTTCTATTGTTTAACTTACCTTTATTTTCACTGCACCACGCGTCAACACTGTGCGTCAGATGCTGCTCAGTGGTGTATTTGTCACACCGTGCCAGCACCATGAGACCACTTTCGTAGAAGAGAACAGCTTGTAGTTAACAGGCAGTATATGCACAGGAATGATTTTATTCACAGATGAAAGTCTTTCAGAAAAAATGTTTTACAAAATACAATCACACATTGTTGTACAGTCCTACTTACACTCGGCCAGACGCTTGCATTTGACCTATATAAATGTGTCAATCAGATAGAAGAGAAGTACAAGAGCATCACTGTGAAAGACGAAAGTCCGGCTTTGAAGAAGAAGATCAATGAGCTAACACTGGTGAGACTAAATATACTTTAAATCATTCATAATGTTTCTGACATTTCACAAAATTTTATATGCGTCAAGGTTATCACATACACTCATATTCTTCTTTTTTGCTGTGCAGGAAAACCAGAAGCTAAGACAGGACCTGATGAGGTCTCAGACAAAAGTGGCCTGTGTGCAGAGTGAGATGGACTCGTTGAAGACAGAGCTAACCGATCAAAGCATCAACTCTGAACGGTGAATTGATTATTGTCTGGTGTGGTTTGTTTTCTCGTATGTAGGGTGTGCTTCATGTGTTAGATAATGCTGTCATTCAGTTCAATTTTGACTTATTTGAATGGATTTATCTTGACTCATGTTGCATTGAGGGGAGTTTCAGTTGTTTTTGTTGTCTGTTTTGTCTCTTTCTAACACATCGAAGTCTAACAGGCCTCAGCGTCGTACTTTCAGTCAGATTTTCTGTCCAATGTCCCTGCTAGTCATATATCAGGAGATCCTAATTTAATTTGTCTCAATTAAAATGAAGAGATTGTTACAAAAGACTCCACACATCATCTCCCTCTCTCCACACACACACATACTCATCGCTTTCTCTGTAGCTCTAAAAGTCTAAAGCCTAAAATTAGTTATTAGTGATGACAAGTTGCAGAGCAGGGTTGTTTTTTTTCACATTTCTCTCGTCTCATTTGGAGATGAAGTTGAGTATAGCAAATACTTGCACTCTATTGTCCATCATGTATAGAACAACTCCCATCCATACATTTTTATACTTATTGAAAAGAGTAAATTGTTTTTGGATGAATCAAGCAAATCAATCTGACATCAACCGTTTTATTAAACGCACCCCAGCCCTGAGAAATAATCTCACAGAGGGACAGAGACAGACACAGACATGGAGGCTCCACCTCCTCTGCTTGGTCCCCTGTTTTGTTTTGTCACAGTTGAAACAGGATATCCTGGAGTGACTTCACTCACACAGTAACTTTTTCACTGGCGTTACTTAGCAACAGTGCTTCAGGCAGGATTATGCCCCGCCTCCTTGGACAAGCTGGTCATATTGACACTGTTGTTTCCCAAGTGTCTTGTGCCGCTCATAAATTACATGTCATGTCTCTCAGTAACTAAGCGAGGCCACTGCTGTGCTGGAAATGAAAAAGGAGTACACATGAAAATGTAACACCTTATCTGTTGTCAGGTTTTAAAGTTTGGAGGACAGTTTGCATGTTAATGTACTGGGACAGTATCATACTCTATCAAAACTATGATAATCTTATCTGAAATATAGAGGAGTTTCATTGTTTTTCTTTCAACCTGTGCAACATCCTCTGTCTTTATATTCTCAACTCAGACAAAGAAAAACTCCGCACAAAACACTTAAAGGATAAAGAAATTTCAGGAAGAGCATCTGAGGAATGATCCCTCTTCTAAGACATGCAGCACATGTCAGGATCACCATAGCAGATTTATACACATTAGATGACTAAATAATAAATGATATAATGATACCGGGCAACTTCCAGGAGTCCTCAGATATATTTACTTTTATTAAGAGTTCAGAACTCTGATGTGGTGAGTTTATGATGATGATGAGTTAAAATGAGTTTATTTTTTCACTTCACTTCAATGATTAATGTTTGTACAGCATAAGAATAAAAATGTGCTGAAGTTTGTCAAATTTAAGTTTTAGTGGTACTGCATATATAGCAACTCAACCTGTCTGCCCCTGCACCTGTGACAGCAGTGTCTGGAGAAATTATGTTTGCAGATTTTACATCCATCCAATTCTGTTGACTCCAACATCTCAGGAATGCCTTAAGGGAATTTCTTAAAACTTTGGACAAATGTTTGCTTTGACTCAAAAAATTTAAGTTTTTAAAATATGGTGGTCAAAGGTTACTGCGACCTCACAAAACATTTTTGTGGCCATAACTTAATAATTAATATGCTAATTATGCTGCAATTTTTCACAAATGTCTAATAGGCTAATATAATGAACTGATGACGTTTTATATCTCAAAGGTCAACTTGACTACGACATCAAAGTTTTCTTTAAAAACAGTTTTCCAGCCATTATTCAACACCAATCCTCAGAAACAGAAAGAGAGATTGATGACCATATTTCACATTTGGTCAGATACTGAATGCGTGACACTAATCTTGGGTATCCACCTTTAAACTGTGGTGATTGAAAGATCTTCTCTTTTGTCGAGTTGAAGATTTGTGTGACGCATCCATGTTTTACAATTCGTATTTTATTTGATAGAATCCGTTTTATTGGCCTAATTGACATGTCCATTCAGGTTCATATTTACATTCAAACTCAACAGCTGTATTTTTGTTTCAGAGACGAGGAGCTCATGAAAAACTTCTCTGATGAGCGAGACATCCTGGAGAGTCAGATTGAATTTCTGCAGTAAGTCAGACAATCACACTGATGTTACTGAACTAAGTGGACACCTACAGTGTAACAAATAAGAAACATGTTCAATAGCTTAAACATTACGTTTATTTGTATGTGTGTGTGGACAGGACAGCCAACAGGAAGCTCCACGACACCAACGATGGACTCAGGACCTCTCTGGAAAGGATCACTAGGGTAAAGAGGCACTGTTAATAACAAATTCTAACCCTTCACTTACTAGATTACAAGAGCGTAAAGTAATTTCATTCATTTGGTTCAACTCAACATAAACTTGATACTGTTATGCTGCAACTTATTAAAAGATACACATTTAAAAAGACATTCATTTCAACAACAGATCTTAAACAATCATTCAGACCTTAAAAACACTTTTTTACTATAAAAATATTAAATTAAAATGATTTTTGAATTGAATACTGTATGTTACAAGCAAAACAATCACCATACGACCCTTTTTCTGTGTCAGGCAGCCATTAAACAATCAATACAGACACAAATAGTAATACATTTATTTTTACTTGTTGTGTGTTACAGTCTGGTGGGTCACCAGGAGAAATTAAGGAGAGAAACAGAAGTAAAAGCATCTGCCACACATCACCATATGCATTAATGGACAGGTACGTCCTACAAAGTGTATTGTATCAATTTATATTGTCTATTCAGTGTATCCGGAAAGTATTCACAGCACTTCACTTTTTCCACATTTTGTTATGTTACATCATTATTCCAAAATAGATTAAATTCATTTTTTTTCCTCAAAATTCTACACACAATACCCCATAATGATAATGTGAAAAAAGTTTTTTTGAAATTTTTGCAAATCCATTAAAAATCAAAAAATCAAATGTACATAAGTATTCACAGCCTTTGCCATGACACTCAAAATTTAGCTCAGGTGCATCCTGATCATCCTTGAGATGGTTCTACAACTTGATTAGAGTCCACCTGTGGTAAAATCAGTTGATTGGACATGATTTGGAAAGGCACACACCTGTCTATATAAGGTCCCAATGAGCACAGTGGCCTCCATCATCCGTAAATGGAAGAAGTTTGGAACCACCAGGACTCTTCCTAGAGTTGGCCGCCCGGCCAAACTGAGCGATCAGAGGAGAAAGGCCTCAGTCAGGGAGGTGACCAAGAACCTGATGGTCACTCTGACAGAGCTCCAACGTTGCTCTGAGAAGAGAGGAGAACCTTCCAGAAGGACAACCATCTCTGCAGCACTCCACCAAGCAGGCCTGTATGGTAGAGTGACCAGACGGAAGTCACTCCTCAGTAAAAGGCACATGACAGTCCGCCTGGAGTTTGACAAAAGGCACCTGAAGGACTCTCAGACCATGAGAAACTAAATTCTCTGGTCTGATGAAACAAAGATTGAACTCTTTGGCCTGAATGCCAAGCGTCATGTCTGGAGGAAACCAGGCACCGCTCATCACCTGGCCAATACCATCCCTACAGTGAAGCATGGTGGTGGCAGCATCATGCTGTAGGGATGTTTTTCAGTGGCAGGAACTGGGAGACTAGTCAGGATGGAGAGAAAGATGAATGCAGCAATGTACAGAGACATCCTTGATGAAAACCTGCTCCAGAGCGCTCTGGACCTCAGACTGGGGCGAAGGTTCATCTTCCAACAGGACAACAACCCGAAGCACACAGCCAAGATAACAAAGGAGTAACTTCGGGACAACTCTGTGAATGTCTTTGAGAGGCCCAGCCAGAGCCCAGACTTGAACCCGATTGAACATCTCTGGAGAGATCTGAAAATGGCTGTTCACCGACGCTCCCCATCCAACCTGATGGAGCTTGAGAGATCCTGCAAAGAAGAATGGGAGAAACTGCCCAAGAATAGGTGTGCCAAGCTTATAGCACCATACTCAAAAAGACTTGAGGCTGTAAATGCTGCCAAAGGTGCTTCAACAAAGTATTGATCAAAGGCTGTGGATACTTATGTACGTGTTATATTTTCATTCTTTATTTTTGATAGATTTGCAAAAATTCTAAACACATTTTTTTTCACTTTGTCATTATGGGGTATGATGTGTAGAATTTTGAGGGAAAAAAATGAATTTAATCTATTTTGGAATGAGGCTGTAACATAACAAAATGTGGAAAAAGTGAAGCGCTGTGAATACTTTCCGGATGCACTGTATATCATCTGCACCAGTGTACAATAGCCACTCTTCCACAATCCACAAAAGTAGAATGTTATTCGGTAAATATAGGAAGACAAATTGGTTAGCAGCTCCGGGGGTTTTCTGCCAACCTGGTTTTTCAGGTTCAAGCCTTCAAGTGTAAAACACAAGTACACAGTGACACACGCATCCATTCAAGATGCTTTTGCTTGGAATTGAGAATTTTTTTCAACTGTGTACTTACACAGCAGTAAAGTAAATGTTTAACGTCCTGTAAGATATTTATGCAAGGTGCTGTTCAAGTGAAGAGAAGCTGAACCACATGATTCTGTGGTGCTTAAGGACAAAGGCTTTGTCTTCGTGGGATAGAGCAGGATATTCATTAGCCCATTTAATATAGACAGAAATAGAGGAGGGACAAGTGTCCTCATTTAAAGGGAATGATTAGATATGTATGATGATTAATTCTGTATCCTTTCTGCTATATAGTAATGTAGAATATTAAATTATGCTGTATCTTCATTGACATTAATATATGTAGGAGCACATAAACTGAAATCATTTTAATGCCTTTGTGCCGAAGTCATGTTTTCGGGTCACCGTCTGTCCTGTTCTTGTGAACGCGATATCTCAGTAAGGCCTGAAGGGAATTTCTTCAAACTGGGCAAAAATATTCACTTGTTACAGGATGACGTTGAAAAAAAAAAAAACAGCGTTTCAATGTTTTTTTTGTGTTTTTTTTTATGTCATAAACACCTCCTCAGGTTCTCCCAGCATATGGACGATTTCCCCGTTTATAGCCGCCGGCCCAGCTGTGACACCCTGGCTTTGGCCATGTGTGACCCGGGCCTGAAGCGCAGACACAGCAGTGAGTGCGAGGAGGACAGCCTGCCTGAAGTCTACATGGACAGCGGCCTGTCCACACTCAGAGGCTCACATGGAGGCTACGACTCAGAGCACGAGGTCGAAGGTCCAGAAGACGAGGAAGAGGCAGACCCAGGGGAGAGGAAAGAAGCGGAGGATGACAATAATAATAGCATGATGGGAGAAAGGTCTGACACTGAGGTGAGGCAGTACGAGAATCAGGCACATAGACAGCCCTGCATGTGCACATGTTTTGTAGAAATATACATTTATTTTAACCAGACCACAAGTCAGCAACCACGCTGTGTGAGGATGACAAGATGCTGTCAAAGATAATGATAACGTGCTGATGTTAAGCAGTTAATGCAAACAAAAACAAAACAAAAAAAACACGTCAACATTTGCTAATTACCACTAAAAAGTACAACTAAGGGTGATGGGAACGGTTTTAGTTTTGCAGGTGTTTTGTCAAGAACTAATGGACCCAATAAAATTTTGACCTGATGATAGCACTACATGAAAAGTCAGGGGATTCAGAAATCATTATGACGTAACATCTGATTACCTTTAATATCTGTACTAAATCTCGTGGCAAATCCGTGGTAATAGTTGACCAGATATCGCACTTAAAATCTCAAATGTCCACCACATTGTCATTTTTACAACTGCAGGTCCAGATTTTGTTTGTCAAGTGAGTCATTAGCTTCCAACTTATAGCTTCTTTAGTGGGTCACCACGAGTCGGAGAGTTGTGAAGCAATGGTCTTGCATGGTAACCACGTGTTACAGGTCTCTCCGCCAGGGAGAGGCTGAGAAAAACAGGATAAAATGACACACAAGAATACCCTGTTATGTTTGAGCTAGCACTCGGACTCAATACAACCCCTCTTAGACTAAAACACAACACAAAGTCATTTTAACCAAAGTAATATGTAAACACTCGGCTTGAAGTTATCTGCAAGGTGCTTTGTGGATTTTCACACATCACTGGATAAACAGGATAAAATGATCAGACAGGCAGAGGTGTGGCTTTCTTGTTCAATGTCCTCACGAGCTATGAGGCGAGGCAGCAGGAGGCGAACACACACACAGTCCAGTCGCGCGAGGCAAAACCACAGCGCTGCACTGCCGCCTACTTGCCATAGGTGAGGGTAGACTTTTAAATAAGCTCGTATTAGAGCAGTGCTCTTTATCGATTCATTTCAAACGTTATAGAAACAATCAATATAAAACAAATTCACACTCAAACAACTTAAACAAAATAAAATGTGACCATACATTTTGTGTGCGTCACACACGCTCAGACTCTGCTTCATTCAAAATACTGTAAATACATGTAGCAGTTGTAAAATATTGAAGTCAAGGAGACATTTAAAAAATATTTTTAGCAGTATGACAATACTGACGGGAACATAAAATATTGTTGCATTCGAAATTTGAGAGGTGAGATGTTTTGAGCAGCAGGATACAAATGTCTAGCTTTCAACAGTTTTCTCGTGTTTACGGTTACTGTACAGGTGGCAATGTTTTCCTGATGTTAACGAGATAATTATTTTTCTTTCATGTTGAACTATCTGCTACTGTATGTCTGCATCACAGGCAGCAGAGACGCAGGACGTTGAATCAGCAATCGGGTCGGACAGCAGCTCAGTTTTGGACTGGAAGCCGTCTGCACCAATTAGTGCAACCACACCTGCTGCTCCGACAAAGAGAAAAGCCCTCAGTGCCCTCATTGTTAAGGTAAGAGAGAGGGGAGGTTATCCACTGAGAGATAAGAGGGAGGGATGTGCTCTGTGATAGAGACAATGGTCAAGGAAATGGGTCAAGAAGGGCCCTCAGGGATTGTTAGATTAGCAAAACCATCACTGTGTTCTTTGCGTAGTAAAGCAAGTTCATTGTGTATATTACAATCTCTAATTGTTGATAGTGGGGCTTTAGAGTTGTTTAGTTACAAATCATCCTCAAAGCGAGTTGATCATGAAGACGGATACCAATAAGAAAAGCAGTCACTGTAAAAAGGGTCAGTAGTGAAGACAAAATCAATTCAATTTGAAGTTAACAATGCTTAATATAAGTAGCACTCATATCTCCCTTTTGTTTCCCTTGGTCAAACTCTTTCTGTACCCTCTACAGAAGGAGGACAGCGTTGATCTGGGCTACATGACATCCGAGAAGGCCTACAGGATCGTGTTAGCTGGAGATGCTGCTGTGGGAAAATCCAGCTTCCTGCTTCGCCTCTGCAAGAATGAATTCAAACTGGAGTCCGGTGCCACGCTGGGTGAGTCTGATACACTAAAACCAGCTCTTCGTTCACATTTATGTAGTTAGCATTACAAACGTTTTAATGTATTGTTGTCTCCTCTGTGACTCGTCAAGTTGAAGGTAACACTAATCCCACTAGAAATCATTAAAAAAAAATGCCTGGAGGAAGTGTCAGCTGACTGAATAATGATTCATCTCTGGACACAGTGGCATGAAGTCACAGATAGATCTTCTGTTAATCTGAGCGGGACTACCACTATTTAATATTGGCATGTACTTTTTCCATTTTTACCAGCTCAGTAGTTTGACATGTTTGATTGTGTCACCTCTGTGTTTTTTTAGGGGTGGATTTCCAGATGAAGACACTTATTGTGGACGGACAGCCCGTTTTACTTCAACTATGGGACACTGCAGGACAGGAGAGGTGGGTGTTTTTAAGTGTGATTATTATCATTGATTAATATTATTACAATAGTTAGGGCTGCAAATGTGGATATTTTCACTATTGATTAATTTGTTGATTTTTCTCTTGATTAATCTTTTTGGTCTTTAAAATGTCAGGAAATAGTTACAAATGTTGACCAGTATTTCCTAAAGCCCAAGCTACTGCCTAAAATGTATTGTTTCGGCCCGACCAGCAGTCCACAATCAAAAAATATTATTTTTTTTATTTTTTTTTTATCACAGAAGACTAAAGGAACCCAACTTTGTTAACATTTAAGAAGCTGGAATCAGAAAATGGAAGCAGTTTTTATTTTTAAAAAATGACTCCAACCAATTGATGAATTCCTAAAACCTATTAACTCTCTGTCACTCAACTAATTGATTAATTGATTGGTTGTTGCAGCTGTAGTACTAATACAGAGAGTTCAAAACAACATCTGTTATTTTTAACTATTTATTTATAGATGTGTTTTTAAGAGTGCTAAACTATTACATTACACACAACGGTGCGTAAGTGGACATACTGTATTTATTACAATAAACAATACTCAACCATGTTTAATTTGACAACTTAATGAGAGAAAATAAAGTTCACGTGTTTTTGTGCACCATGAACCATCTCTTCTCATCCTCTCAGGTTTCGCAGTATAGCAAAGTCTTATTTCCGCCGGGCAGACGGTGTGTTGCTGCTGTATGACGTCACCTGTGAGCAGAGCTTCCTTAATGTTAGAGACTGGGTGGACATGATTGAGGTAATGCAGGACTCCCCTCTTCTAAAGAGTGACTGACACGCTATTATTGACTAGCAAGAAATTTCAAGACATCTGCACAATATAGTTGAAAAAGCCCAAAACAATCAAATCCCCTCACTGCTACAAGGAAAAAAGTGCATTTGAATGTCAAAATAAGTGCTTGTTTCTCTTTTCTTACATGCAGCAGATATGTAAGTGAGTTTTTATTTGTCTGTGCCTTGATGTGTTTCAACATTCAGTCATGTGTTTTCTGACATATTACATTATGGCCACATAATGGTGCTTAATGTCAAATCAAAAGTTTGAATCTTGAAAGGTCCAGCGTGCAGGATTCAGGGGGATCTATATAATAATTTTAGTTTCGTTGGGATTTAATAACCAGAAACTAAGAATTGTTGTGTTTTTGTTGTCTTACAATGAGCCCTTTATACCTACATAGGGAGCAGGGTCCTCTTTCGGGGAGTGTGCCATATTGCCCTGCCATGTTTCTACAGTAGCTCAGGTTTTGTGTCCACTGTAGATTCTTTTGCACACTGTGAAGAGGAGGGAGAGGCGAGGGGAATTTCAATCTGAAATCTTACCACTAGATGCCACTAAATCCTACACACTGGTCCTTTAGTACTTCATTTTATTTGTGATTTTTAATTTTATTCAGCAAATTAAATCTGTACTCACCTCTCTAATGTTTAACAGAATAATGAGTTTATTTTCTTTTGCTTGGCAGGATGTGTCCCCCGATGATATTCCCATCATACTTGTGGGTAATAAGTGTGACCTCAGACAAGATGCAGTTAACTGTGTTCCTACCAGCTATGGGGAAAAACTGGCCATGGTAAAAAAAAAATGATTTCATTTTACTGTACTTGTAAGGACATTTTATTTGCCACGTGACGGTGACTATTATGATGCACCTGCTTATCCTCGCTCAGTCCAAATATAAATCAGAGTCATAAACCCTAACTTGTTGCTTCATGCAGGTTTATGACTGGAAGTAAACAAAAATGTTTTCCCTTGTCTTTGCCCAACAGACATACAACACTCTGTTCTGTGAAACTAGTGCCAAAGATGGCTCCAACATCCTGGAGGCTGTGCTGCACCTGGCCAGGTGAGAAATAGCTGCTTCAGTCAGCTGAATGTATAAAAGCAATGAAGAAGCAAACTTTTCAAAGTTTGTCAATTTTCTGAACAAATTGCCTTCATTCGTTCAAGATTGAAAACACTAATGTGGCAGATTTTCTACTTTTCTGCCACCAGTTAAATAGGCCTTTCTCTTTTTATTTATTGATAAATGCATTCCATTTAGTTTTGGCCGTTCCGGGGGACAAGTGTTGAATATGCAGGCTGACTGGTGTGGTTTAGTTGGACACTATCATCAAACATTGTTGATGTTTACACATTAGGAAGTTTACCTACCATAAGAAGTTAAAATGTCTGCCAGGGGGAAGGTCTGTTACCGCTGCTAAAATTTGAAGGTACCATGTTTGTGCGTATAATAATGAATAATGGTTGAGCTTTTGTTTTGTTCTTCTTAATTATGACATTTCATACCTTTTTGTATGTGTAAGTAAAAGGCAAAAAAGGCTTTTGCAAAGGAAAACTACGAAACGGGTCAAACCCGTGTTAAAAGAAGTTTCTTAATGTGGAAAAGAAACCACAAGAAATCACATGCTTCATTTTTGAATAATTGCAAGCCCTCAGTCATTTGACACTGGTACTATAGTTGAAATGAGATCAGATGATTGATGAGGACAAATAACAACAAACAACCACATGAGAACAGTGCAAAAGGGATTTTTCTCTTTCTTTTCCATCTCACAGGCAGGTAACAAAGCAGACAACCTTTCTGGGAAAGGGTCGCCATGAGTCGCTGCCATCTTTAGATACTCCCAGGAAGAACCCTAACTTCTTCTGCTGCACCTGATCAAACTCACCAGAGCTGGACATCTACGTCTGACTTAGGGTGAAAACGAGTGGAACAAGGAAACTAAACGCAGCAGGAACAAATCATCATCGTGAATAACCCAAAACTATTTCACAAATGGATTCGATGAGCAAGCAAGAGATGAGATTACAACAGAATATCCACAACCTCTCATCACTTCAGGCCTTTTTTCATTTATCAAGGATATTTAAACAAGATGTTTGAGCTGCATTTCAGTCACTCAATTTGAGCATGTTAAAGTCAGTATAAACCTCTTGCTGTTAGTTATACATATTTTGCAGTAGTTTCTCTGACTTATTTGATATGATTTACACACATTTATGCCAGACTGGCACTGCTGTGTTGTAAAGATAACGCGAGCACATCATGAAATGAGAACGACAGCTGTGAAAGTGAAGTAAAATGTCAGGGAAGGGTTTGAATGAGAGACCAAGTGTATGAGCGTGGATTGAAAGGATGTGGTGTTGACAAATAACTGCACAGCGGACAGAAAGTTAGTGTAGCATGTGGTTAAAATGAGAAAATAGGAGCAGAACCATAAAATAATCTATTCTTATACTGTATGCCTTAACTGTGGCACTTTTATCTAAATACCTCTGAGTTATATTCAGTGTGCAGTTGGGTTGAAATGACATCACGTAGATGGTCTGAAAGGCAACTAAAGTTTGTTGTTCGCATCGGCCACAATGTCAGACTTTATTGAAAGTGAACTGCATCGCTTGCCGCCATGAAGGCACAGTGGATTATGGGAGAACCTAAAGCAATAAATGTTCAGCCTCTTTGTTCATATATACTACAACCCACCATTTTTATTATGATACCACAACAGTGTTAGTTTTATTTTCCTTGTCTTCCCTGTGAGGAGGATTTTGTGTTGTAAGATTTATATTTTTGGAACTGAACATATTTCAGATGATTTTTAATGTCCAGAAACTCCTTTTTTTTTTTTTTTTTTTTTTTTTTTTAATCTATTATGAGTAATGAAAATGGGGAAAGCTTGAAGGGACATGACACAGAGTAGAGCCTTTCTTTTTATCATACATACAGTATGGCTGTAATTCTGTTCAGATTAGTGGGGGTTTTACTAATATTCATCTAAACAATGATGTCATATTTTCCATATTATCTGCCTGCTGAAGGGCAACTAAGGTTTCCTTACACTTTAAATAAAATGTTTGTGGGATTCTTAAACAGCGTCTGAAATCCAGACTTTATCGACGAGGCTCTGTCCGACAGTTTTTCTTGTCCAGTTTTTATTTGTTGAAATTTTAAACAATGATCAAAACAAGTGGCATGTCAAACGTCAGTCCAGACTTTCAATAGATAGTTCAGAAAGTAACTGAAAATGAATACACGCACTTATAAGGGGTTACGTATGAGCCTCATACAGACGTGAAAAATATAGAAAACTTATATTTGTACACACACTTTATCCTAAACCTACTGAAGCATTCAGGCTGTTTTCAAACGCCACATATATCACAGTTGCTCTGCTGTTTGTTTCCACACACCTTAACCTTGGCTACCCTCTTACAACGTAACTATGCTGACATTGCATTAAGGTTTATTTGTTTATGTGTCTGTTTGAAGTCTCAATAAAAATATGTCAATGTCAAATCACAGGAGATTTATTCAGTAAATTTGTTGTGAACATTTTTCACCATCCATAGATGAGGGCAATAAAAGCCACTTAAATCGCTCAAAACAGCAGTGCAAAACTTGTAGATTTCTTATTATCAATAAAAGTGCACATACTGAATAGCTCCTGTTAGATTATTATATACTGTGTGTTGTTTTGTGGTATTAAGGTTACTGATGCATTAACATGCTGGACTGTAAATCAGTTACTGGCCTCAGAACGTTTACGAAAAGGCCGCAAAGAAAAAAATGATGTGACAAAAAACGTATAAAGTAATGTTACTTTATATGATATTCTGTGCTATTAATACTGTGATGGCCTTAAACTTTGCACAAACTTTGCTGTATTTTTTTTTTTTTTGTTAACAACAAAATACTGATTATAAATTAGGCGACTGTAGGTCATCGACATGCGGCAACTAATCTGTCATCACCACCTTTTATCAGAAGAACATGAAATCTGTGTGAGAACTAGGGTGGCACTGTTTACCTCAGTGTTACTCCAAAGTGTTAATACACCCGAGTCCACCAAAGAATACCATGTCAGTGTCACATTTTGGCTCGCCGTGAAAGTGAAAAGGCGTGAAAAGTAAGGTGCCTTGAATTTAAGCACCAAAAGCCATCTGGTTCGGTTTAAGAAAGGATCTTGGTTTGGGTTCAAATAATTGATTTTACATGAGTAACGTTAAGTATATTATCTTAGTTATTTAACACTACATAAGGTAAATACTTACCCATTATGTTACATAAGCAACTTAATTTACCAGAAAGAAACCCACGTAGCTTTCCCACACACTCAAACTCTTGTCCCTTGGATGAAAGTCCTAAATTTGATCAATCCAACCAACCACAGACCAAACTCTTCACTCAGGTTTATCACTATTTGGAGTTTGTCAGATGACCTTCTTCAACCCTCATACATGGGTGTACTTTTTACGTCTATGCAAGGAAAAATGTGACCCTGACACAGCATCCTCTAGTGGACTGACAGATGTATTACACACTTTGATGTGATCCCAGCTGATCTGAGAGATCATTAAATTGTCACTAGTGCAACTTTATGAGCAATTCTACACTCTGAATGTAACCAAGTAGAAGTATAAAGTCGCAAACAGTACAGTAAAAAAAAAAGTATGTCAGAACTGCACTTAAAACTCTTATTTAGCAGTATACCGCTACTGCAATGTTGTCAGACACATGGACCTGTAATATCTGATTTGATTGTCTGTCTGTCTCTCATACGCAAACAAGCTGCACCCCCATTGGAGGCACAAAGGAGAACACAAATCAATAAATCAGATCATTTCTCCTTGGCTGCTGCTCTAAAAGAGCCTCCTGTTATCCATACTCCTGGCCGTCTGGATGTGTCTCGGAGCATAGCTGTTTGAATAACTGCAACATATGTTAGGGATTTTGCACTGAGTGTGTTAGCTTGTGTGTGTGCGTGTGTGTGCGTGTTTGTATTTGTGTGTTTAGAGCTGGCACGGGTCTCTTTCTCCACCTCCCATCTGTTTGCATTGTCATGTGCTTGATGAGGCGAGACCACTCATTTGTCAAACAACATGTGCGGTAGCGGAGGTGGTGTGTAGGGAGAAGCAGTTGAGATTGGTGTGTGTGTGTGTGTGTGTGTGTGTGTGTGTGTGTGTGTGTGTGTGTGTGTGTGTGTGTGTGTGTGCGTGTGTGTGTGTGCGTGTGTGATCAGCAGTAACAGGGGGATAATTAGATAAGGGGGCTGTGCAGCCAAAAGGTTAATGACAGTAATGAATATATTAATGTAGAGGAGACAGAGCAGGTTCTCGTTGCCTTTCTGCATCTGCAGGTTCAATAAAGGTACAAATCCTCAGAACTTATTGTATGCAGTTTTGTATGAATGAACTATTCTTATTTCCAATACCCCAAAAAATAAATAAATAAATGAACAATTAAGTCTCATGTGTGATACTGGAAGATAAATCACAGAAAAAGAAATATAAACATGGGAACAGAGTAAAGCCCTAATCTGGTAATGTGAATGAGCATTTTCTTCTCTTCAGGGTTGAAATTTTAAACGTTTTATACCTTTTTGTTTACATTTAGATAATTTGGATCAAGTTAATACATAGAGCAACTGATGCTTTTCAAAGATTTACACTTTACTTACTGCAAAATACTAAAACAAAAAAAAAAATCAAAACTCATGTTACATTTCACCCTCAAAGATTTTAACTCAAATTAATTTAAACCCTCCTGACACATCCTTCAAACCTCATCAGTGCAGACACACACACACACACACACACACACACACACACACACACACACACACACACACACACACACACACACACACACACACACACAGACATACACACACAAAAAGTGTTCCTGGGAGGGGTCGTTGAGAGAGGGAGTGATGTGTCACCATCTGGAAAGGTCAGAGGTTAGACAACGGGACCACCGGTCATTCTGATGACATCTGGGATGGCAGACTGTCCGTCCAAATCCACCTCCATGTCAGACACACACAAGAGCAAACAGCCATCTCCAACAAACGTGCACACACACACACACACACAGTCTGGTGCACCTATGCTTATCTGTCATATTGTTTGGCATGTCTGGTTTTGACAATGTCAAAGGAGAAAAAATATTGTGTGTGTGTGTGTGTGTGTGTGTGTGTGTGTGTGTGTGTGTGTGTGTGTGTACTATGTCAGCATTAAATCAAAGGAACATGTAGTGTCACAAGATCATCAGCTGGAATTTATTGATTTGAATTTTTTATGTCACCCATTTTGATCTTTTTATGTTATAAATAATGTTTTTAATTATACGTGTAGATTCTCATCTTATAACTTATAACATAACTGTAAATAGTTATCAAAACATCAACATCTGCAACAACAATTTCTCTTAGTTCAAGTAAACGCAGCTGGTGGTTTATAACACTATTGTGCTATACTACTTCTGCAGGCAAGAGGGCAGCAGTCTTCTATAATACAGGATCGCTTGTGGCGTTGTGCATGTAATATGTTGTCCTGTGGCATTACTAATAGCGTTTAATGCTGTTTAGTCACACAATTACATTAAAGGTGTCTCGTTAAAACACAAAAAACACGTTTCAAATTTAATTCCCTGATAAACACAGCTTTTAGTTATAAGCACTTAATTCCCTGAAAAGTATCCCAAATCTAATACACTTGATGAGTTTATTATACTGCATGCTTAGATGGACAGATGGCCTCAGTTTGTAAAGTTAAACTTGCCTGTGAGTCTGTGAACTTGTGAGCAGCAAATACTGAATTCTCTCAAAAAGATTTGCAGGTTTGAATCTGACAAATTTCACTTTTCTGTGTCTTAGAATAAATGCTGATACATAGGTTCAGGGTTAAGATTGTTTATTTTGTTTTTTTTACAGTTTTGCAGCTGGTGCTGACTGAATACAGGGGTGTTTTTTCAGGTGGATTTTTTCTTTTTATGTTTTAATAAGGGGTTTATTTATTTCTTCTAGACAGCAAAACATGACATGTGATGTATCACAGTGGAGTAAAAGGTCAATAGACTCAGTAGTAATGTGTCCTAGGAGCTAGTCAACACATCTCCCTGAGCTCAATGTGCCTCACATCGTTATAAAACAGAAAAACTTTAATGGGAGTGCCGTGTCAAGTCTAGTGACAGAGGAGGTGCTGCACTTGTGTTTATCACGGTGACCGCTCAGTTGGCTCTGTAGAAGGACGGGCAGGAATTAGCAGCTGTTTTATAATGTGTGTTAATCTGAGAGATTATCTTGATTAGGTTAATCTGAGAATGTTTGTGAGTGAGAGACTGTCTATCTCTGTGTATTACAATTTGGCTGCAGCTTGGTACCATTAAAACTGGAGCAATGCCCAACGGCACATCGTAATTTTAAATGTCCTTGTTGTAAGATTCAAAGTCGGTATGTCATAGTTTATAATCGGCTGAAGGCAGGAGGAGCCAGGCTATATTCTTCAGCATCTAAATAGTGTTTTGTTGATTTCTTGTCAACAAACTCCACTTGTAGTCGATGTCCACAGGATCTCCCCATATAAACTGAATCCCCTCAGAGACCAGACATCTGTATTCTTGTCTTGGGCGTCAATCCCGACTGGAATTTAAAAATGTCTTTTTAACTGCTAAGAATTAGATTCCATGTGGTCAAAGTGTAAAAAACAGATTGTGTTCAATTAAATTCATCTATCAAATCCACTGGCTGTACATTGACATCTGTACGTGTGTAGGTGTCTCCACACAAAGCAGGCCCCCACTCACATAATGACCCCCACAACAATATAGAGATCTCATCTAACTCTATTGACATATTGACGAACCTTGTCACCCACGAGAGCGCCCCAAATCGGCATGTTGCTCACACAGTCATGTAACCTAGATTTAGGTCAGAGCACCTGCCCTATTGTTTAGTTTATTATTTCACTAAAGGCAAGCTTAAGTGCAGCTGACACTGTTGTAAAAAATACATGTATGTATAATATATGCTATACATAATATATTAAAAAAAAAAAAATTTAAATTTAAAAAATTTAAAAAAAGGATAGCTAATGCTTTATCCTGATTTTTTTTTTTTAATTTATTTATTTAATTTATAAAAAGGTCCCAAAAAAGTTCACTTCTAACTAACAGGAGAGAATACGCATAATTTTACCAAAAACCCTCAGACTGGACACTACACTGACTCACTATCGCCTCTTAATGTACAAAGTGGGATTACGGGATTTGAATCTTACATATTGCACCTTTAACGCTTTTTATCTTTACTTCCTGCCCTAAAAGTGACATATAAAAACTGACGAGAATTTGCTTTTGTACTTCCATCATAAGTGTGTAAGAAAATATTTTTAAAGAACTCAGCACAGGCTATATGTATTTTTTACTTGGTTGCTAAAACTGTAGTCCTCTCAAGAACATGTGAGTCATGGCACATGAAGGTAATCACTGCACCAAGTTAGTCTGTGATCATTTATTTATTCTTTAAGGTGAAACACAACACAACCCTCCTTTGGATTAGGCCAGTCCAGTGGTAAACTAAAGCAGAAAATATGTTTGTCAACAGATGAACATGTGGATAAAAATGCAGAGAAATTAGCTGTATGCTCTAAAGTGAATATTTACAGTGGACATATTACTATATATAGTTTATTCATACATAACACAAGCACACATAGTCGTCATACCTGATGGTTTGGTATCCTGCTGTTTTTCTGTACTCAGTTACAATAGACAAGCGATAATAACTGAAATGCATGCATGCACACGGACATAAAGACACACAAAGAATTAAGCACTTGTACACACAGACCTATACACACACACACACACACACACACACACACACACACACACACACACACACACACACACACACACACACAACACACTTATCAAGTGATTAACTGTCAAACTGCACAGCCAGAGTTCAGCAAAGGTCAGGATTGATTTACATAGACAGATGGAGAGCCCTATTACTGTGTGTGTGTGTGTGTGTGTGTGTGTGTGTGTGTGTGTGTGTGTGTGTGTGTGTGTGTGTGTGTGCGCGCGCGAGTGTGTGCATGTGTGTGTTTGTATGCCCTATTGAGCCCCACCACATACACAAATGCACACAAAAAAAAAGCACACACAGGCGCACACTCCCCTGTGGCGCCGCTCTGTGCAACTAGTTCATGTTACCATAGAGATGATGAGCTTGCAGTACATCATCATGATGGGGTCGAGGCACAGTTAAAGGTCAAAGGTTATGGGTGGCATAGTGTGTGTGGTGTGTTTGAGTCTGTCAGTGTATCAGTATGACTGTCCCGGGGTGGAAATCTTGCAATGTGAGAATGTTTTGAGAGCAATCAACCTGAAAAAAAGCAGTTTGAAGCCATTTACAGTACATGCCAGAGACACAGTTAGAGGTTATATTTACAGAATTTTGAGTCACGAAACTCAGCAGAATACATTAGTCGAAAGCATCCGTGGCATCTGAGCATTTGTATTGTGAGATTTTATCTGATAGGAAAACAGCTCTAACATGTTGACCATTTGTTTTTTTTAGTCAAAATTGCTATAACTTTTTTTGTCGATTTAAAGCTGCATGAAACAAATGCTGACTGAAACCAAGTGGCAACCATCAATATAGCAAATAAAAGTATATTTTCTGTGCAAATGTTCAGAACCAAATTCATGGGTGGTTTCACACTATTCCCAATTTACGAGGGTGGAACAAAAAATTCAGAGACTGCTCCTGTTGCATTCAAGTTTTGTCGCTTGATCGAAATCAGCACCTGTGGGCCGGGATCCATTGGTGTTGGACTTTACATAACTGAAACTTGATCAGAGGGAGCACATCAAAGTGTGGCTAGTGTAGCCAGATTATAAAAACCACTGACGATTACATTCAAATGTCAGAAATAATTCCTCAATCGGTTTGTTTGGTTCAGGAAGTTGGTTCTGGAGGTTAACAATAGACATCTTGCCTTAATTTCCTTTTACAAATAAAAGTGGTTAACATGTTGATTTACCTACAACAAGTCTGATAGTCTGACAAAAAATGTTATCAGCAACACTTGCGTGATCCGGTTGCGGAAGTTAACTTAGTGAGGTAAATGTTATCGTGTCATGTCATTATCATGACAGATAGGAATAATGTGCAAAAGTAAATTAGGCTTTAAATCAAAGGGCTTTCAACTAGTCATTTATTTTTAGATGTTTTCCCATCTGTGGTTCAGTTCATAGCCTTTACGGATGTCATTCTGTATTCATTCATTTGTCTTTGAGGAACTTCAAGTTACAATCTCGAAGATCTCTGTTTTTTTCCTCTTTTTGCAGCACCTATAAAAAGTCAAAAAAATACAGCTGCAATCACCCCTTGTGATAAGGGGTGATTGCAGCTGTATTTTTGGATTTCACTTCCCAGAGATCCAAAAAGTGTCACCTCTGTGAATTCACTGAGTGGGCAGTTACACAA